>NC_037669.1:45653918-45786684 GCF_003255815.1 Theropithecus gelada | reverse complement strand
TTTTCCAAAAAAAAAAAAAAAAAAAAAAAATTGATTAATTAAATAGAACAGAACAAAAAACAAAACTACCTCAATTTGAGCATTTTATATAAAAAAGATTAATACTAGGCTGGGCATGGTGGCTCACGCTGGAATCCCAGCACTTTAGGAGGCGAGGCCAGCGGATCACTTGAGGCCAGGAGTTTGAGACCACCCTGGCCAACATGGTGAAACCCCATCTCTACAAAACAAACATACAAACAAACAAAAAATAGCCAGGTGTGGTGGCACATGCCCCTATATTCCCAGCTACTCGAGAGGCTGAAGCAGGAGAATCACTTGAACCCGGAAGGCGGAGGTTACAGTAAGCCGAGATCACACCACTGCACTCCAGCCTGGGCAACAGAGTGTGACTCTATCTCAAAGTGGGGGGCGGGGAAGCTGGGTGCTGTGGCTCATGCCAGTAATCCCAGCATTTTGGGAGGCCGAGGCGGGCAGATCACCTGAGGTCAGGAGTTCAAGACCAGCCTAACCAACATGGTGAAACCCCATCTCTACTAAAAATACAAAAATTAGCCGGGTGTGGTGACACGTGCCTGTAATCCCAGCTACTCAGGAGGCCGAGGTAGAAGAATTGCTTGAACCCGGGAGGCGGAGGTTGCAGTGAGACGAGACCATGCCTTTGCACCCTAGCTGGGGCGACAAGAGTGAGACTCCATCTAAAAATAAAAAATAAATAAAATAATAAAAAACTAAAAAAGCCATCATGCTATGAACCTCAAATACACACAGTAAAATTTATTTCAAAAAAAAAAGAAGAGCAAAGCAGAGCTCTGAGCAGCTTCCTGCCCCAGCATCCCTGGTTCTGCTGCTTTCTTCTTCCCAGACTGCCATGTCACCCGGACCTGCAGTTGAGATGGGGGCCATCTCCCTCGGTTGCTCCTGCAGAGGAGGCCTCTCCTCCCCAGTGGAGTCTCCTACCTGCCGGCTGTTAACTGAGTGTCCGGCTGAGGACAGCATCCCTGCAGTGCATTTCTTGCCCACTGATGTGATGTGTTCATGACTCCCAGCCTCTCTCTGTTTGCTCTGCTGCTAATACAGGGAGGTGCCACAGCCTCTGGGCCCCTGCAGCTGTACCAGCTGATGGTGCTGTTTTGTAATCCTTAATTTGTGCAGCACCAGCTGCGTACAGGCACTGTGTTTGGCACTGGGGCTGTAGTATGACCCAGACAGATGCGTGCCTGCCCTGGCCAGGCTCATGCTCTGCAGATGGGGTCAGAGGTCAACATGCAATAGAGCAAAGGGCAGCAGATGGGGTGCGCAGGCAGGCTGTGGTTTTATACAGGTCGATCAGGGAGGCACCCCAGAGAAGGGAACACAGACCTGCAAGAAACAAGGTGTGGAGCATGCAGCAGGAAGGGCAGTCCAGGGGGCAGCGGGGCACAGGCCTGGTATATACGGGCCAGGAAAGAAAGGAAGGTGGCTGTGTGAAGCCGCAAGGGGCGGGGGGAGTGGGGAGGCACTGGCTGGGTCTTGCTTCTTGCAACAAAGCATGCTTTGAGCCTGCCCAGGTCCCTGCCACCTGGGGGCCCAATGCCCCTACCTGCTCTGGAGGGACCGGCCCCACCAGCCCTCTGTTCCTTGCAGCTGTGCCATAAGTAACGTGAAGAAGGTGTCCCTGGAACTGGGCGGGAAGTCACCCCTCATCATCTTTGCTGACTGTGACCTCAACAAGGCTGTGCAGATGGTGAGGGCCGGGCCTGGAGGGGGTAGGGACAGCAAGTGGGGACAGGGACCGTGGAGCCCAGAAGGCTCTGTCTCTGATTCCACAGCCACACTCACACGTGTAGCCCTGGTGGAGTCCATGGTGTCACCACAAGCATAGCATGGCAGGCAGCAGACTTAGTGAAGAAAGACGTGTGCCCTCCAAACATACTTCCCAAGAAGTTTCATAACTGCCAGGATAGCTGAGATCAACTGCCTATAACATATGTGTGTGTGTGTATTACATATCAATATGAAATCAGGAAACACACGCCACAGCTCCATCTGTTCTGAAATAAGCATGGCACCCTTTTCTGTCTGGTGAGAGGGCAAATCAGATGTGTTGATCTGCTTCACTATGGTAACCATTTTACCATCTATATGTAGTCCATAACTTCATGCTGTAAACCTCACATATACACAATGAAATGTGTACTTTTAAAATAAAAGAGCAAAGCAGAACTCTGAGCACTTGGGCCCAGCCCTGCTGACAGTGACGCTCTCTGCCGGTGGCCGTGGGTGCACGTGCCTGGCTCCACCACTGACCTGCTGGGCAGCCTTGAGCAAGTTACCTAACCTCTCTGGCGTCTGTGCTCCCACCTGTGGGTAGGGACCATGGTGATACCCACCTCCTGGGTGGCTGCAGAATGAATATGTCTGAAGGGCTTAGATTAGTGGCAAGTACCACGTAAGACACATGTGTTGGTCCTTGTTCTTACCATTAGTATTGTTGTTGCCTTGGTCCTGTCCTCACTCCTGTGGGAGCAAACCAGTAAGGCCACATTCTGCCAGGTTCCCAAATATGCCCCCGGCCCTATCTAACTTCCACTGTGCCGTGGAAGACAGCCTGACACCCTAGCATGGCTGTGAAAGGGAGTCCAACCTTATTTGGTAGAGAAACTGAGGGAGGCAAGGGCATTGTTCACGGGCCCAGGTGAACCCATCAGCCCTGGGATCTAGCCAGGCTTGAGCATGGCTCTCCGTCCTCCCCTGGGTCTCCCACAGCAGGCGAGTTTGAAAAAGCAGGCTGCCTGCAGCCTCTGAGGGCCTTTGTTGTGAACTCCTGCTGGAAGTTCCCTGGGCCAGGGCTGCCCCACCCCTCACCCACCCACGTCAGGGCTGCCTGCCTGTGTCTCACCCTCTGCCCTGTCACCCGCCACCTGCTCCGTGCTTACACACACGGCTGGCATCTCTCCTGTCAGCTCCGAGAATGTAGACTCTGAAACAGGAGTCAGCACCTCCTGGGCCACCCCAGCGAGCCCACCCAGGGTGCAGGAGGGTCTCAGGCAGGCCGAGGCTCACTCCCACTTGGTCCCCATGCTCTGCAGTGTAGATGGCGGCCTTGTCCTCCAGTGGTGGGAGTTGGGGCATGGTGTCTCTCTGTCACTGCATGGGCCTCAGCGTCTTCACTTCCCACACCGTTATGTCTCACCTCTCCTCTTAAGGTGACTGAGGATTGAGTGTGGCCCACAGGAGGAGGTTAGGACACACGGGTGCCTCCCTTCCCAATGAGAAAGGGCAGCTGGGCCCTGGCAGAGCAGGGGGCTGGTGTGTCAGGAGGAGCAGTGACCTGGTGTTCTTGTCCATTCTCTGAAGGGGATGAGCTCTGTTTTCTTCAACAAAGGAGAGAACTGCATTGCAGCAGGCCGGCTGTTTGTGGAGGACTCCATTCATGATGAGTTCGTGCGGAGGGTGGTAAGTCCTGCCCCAGGGTCTGTGGGCTGCTGGTTCACCGGGACAGCAGCCTGGCTGGAGGGGGTTGGAGGAGGGGAGACAGGGCAGGGGTCGAGTGAGTCTGGGCTCCTCCTAGAGGACACTGCCCACGGGGGTCAGGGAACTCACAGTGGGAGCTGTGCTGAGTCTTCACTGGATTTTATTATTTCGCCAAGAAATAGCAGACCTGTAGCTCAAATTGACATCACCAAAAAGGGCCCGTCTTGGGTTGGCTCCCTAGAAGTGGAGCCTGGGGCAAGAATTCGGTGCATGTGGTTTACTCAGAGTGGACTCTTAGGTGAAGCCTGGAAGGAGAAGAGACCAGGGGAGGACCAGACAGAATGGAGCAAGGGCCTGGTCTCTGGTCAGCCTGGGTCTGACCGTGGACAGGGGCCCTGGAGCACAAATCCCCCTACATAGGCATGCCCCTGGGGCCGAGTGGCCAGGCTGCGGGCCCCTGTGGCAGGTAGGCTTGGCTGTGGGCCGCCAGTAGGGGCCAGCAGCTCCCATCAGGTTCCGCAGCCACCTTGCATGGCCTCGGGGATCTGGTGGGCACAGGATAGTGTCTTCCACCAGATTTATCCACTCAGCCACACCTGAAGAGCAGGCTTGATGCTGGCCTCGGACAGATGGGTGGTCCTGAGTCCCCTTGGGAGGTTTGTAATGCCTAGCTTCTCAGTTCCTCGACGGGTTGGCGTCATTCTCTCCAAGCAGCTCGGATATGGTGGGGAGTATGGGGCTGGCGGCACCAGCATTACCTTCTCACCACTTGGAGCCAGAGCAGGACATGACTCCTTCCTCACCACCTCTGTTAGAAAACACTGTGGGGTTGTCATGAGCCAGGCCCCAGCCATCCTTCATCCAGGCCATGATACCAGAGGTGGAGCAAGCTGAGGTTGGTTTAGCTTCCGCGAAGGGCCCCCCCCCGCCCCCAGGTTGTGGAGAGCAGCATCTGATCCCAGCAGGTAGCGGCAGGGATGCGGGAGAGACAACCAGCAACCTCCACACATGGTTTCAGACAGATGGTGCCTGAGAAGCCAGGGAAAAAGAGGGCCCGTGAGCGGAGGGGTGAGGGAGGGGTCCCTGGAGAGCTGGCGCTGGACCCAGGGTGGTGGCTCAGAGTCCGGAAGGAGTGGGAAAAGGAAGGACTTTCTGGGAGGGGCTGGAAAAGCTTTTGCCGTATAACAAGCCTCAACATAGAGTGGGTGGAAATGACAGCCCTGCCCTCAGCTCATGATTCTGTGGGCAGCAGTGGCAGTCTAGGCTGGGGTTCGCTGGGGCTCACGTGGGTTTGTCAGAGCTTGCCCAAGCATCTGCAGTGAGGCTCGGGGGCAGCAGGGCAGCAGGCAGCTTCGTGGGACAGGTGTCCTTGCCCTAGGGGCCTGTATTCTGCAGCATGTGCTGAGGCATGTTCATGTGGACAGTGGCAGGACTCCTGAGAGTGACAGCACAAGCTGAGAGGCTTCTTGAAATGCACGAAACATTGCTTCCATGCATTGTGCTGCCGAAGCAAGTCACAGGCTGGCCCAGATTTAAGGGGTGAGGAAACAGACTCTACCACGTGATGGGAGGCACAAGCTCATCTTCCGTAGTTAGGGAGCTGGCCTGCCTGGCCAAGCGAGGCCCATTGCTGTGATGGGCCCGGCACAGGAATAGCAGGACCAGGATACAGACCCAGGGACTACTGGAGATAAAGTGGCAGTCATGGGTGGAGTGTGGCTGCGGGGACATAGAGCTATGCACACAAAGTCCTGTCTGGGGGTCTTAAGGGAGTCATGAGACTTCCACAGTCGGGTGACTGCGAGGGCCATTGTCCCAGGGATAATTCTCAGGACAGTCACAATCCCAAATAAAGGAAGTGAGGCCAGTGTTCAGGAGGCTCAGTAGGCTGCTTGTCCTTTGTATCCAAGAGAGATTGGGGCGCAGTTTGGGTCTCCAGGACAGGAGCAGAGAATGAGGAACAAAAGCAACCGGGCCTGGCTACAGGGTGGAGACAGGACAGTCAGAGGCACTCAGTGGGCCTTTGTGGGAAGGGCAGAGGGGTGTCCCAGGTGCTCGAGTCACACCTGTGTCTGATTAGGGCTGACTGGGGGTGCAGGGTTTGCAAGATGTGAGATGCCCTGGCCTTGCAGCAGGAGGGTCAGCAGACTAGAGCCTTGGGCCCCTCCCCTCCACTTAATTTCTTTCCCACTTTAGCACCGGGACTATTGCAGCAGGGCTGGTGTATCCCACCCACCCCACATCCTGGAGTCCCCCAGACAAACAGTTCTTTCAGCTTCTTGATCCATGAGCCTGGTGCAGGACCAGAATCAGATACATGTTGTAATGAGCCCCATCTCCTCAACTAGTCAAATACACCAGCCTCTCTCCTCCTCACCCACACTCCTGTGCACCTCCATTCCCAGCCCATCTATTGCTGGGCTCCTGTCTCCTTGGAGACTTCTGTCCCTCTGCGCATAGGAGCCATCTGGGATTTCAGACTGGAAGGTGGATTTAGAGTCAGAATTCGGAAAGCCCTGAGGCTAGAATAGAGTGTGAACTTTCCTCAGGGGTCAGCCATGAGAGCTGAGTCAGGTGAGGATCATTGTCAGAAACTGCGGCAGAACAAGCCACGCCTGACTTGGAGGACTTTCTGCAGGTACAGGAGGTGCGGAAGATGAAGGTGGGCAACCCGCTGGACAGGGACACCGACCACGGGCCACAGAATCACCATGCCCACCTGATGAAGCTGATGGAGTACTGCCAGTGCGGCGTGAAGGAAGGGGCCACACTGGTCTGCGGTGGGAATCAAATCCCTCGGCCAGGTGAGTCACAGTGTGCCAGGCCCGCTTGGGTCAACTGAGGCAGCAGGTCCCATGGCCTCTGGTTCCCTGTCCAGCTGAACTGGAGAGAGCTGAAGGCCAGGTACCTGCACAGTCAGGCTGCAGCTCCATCTGGGACCTGGGATGGACTGGGCCTTGGCTATTTGGGCACCAGCCAGACCCGGGAATGGGATGAGCATTATTCAGTGCTGGTTTAGTCAGTACTGAACTGGACTCTGACTTGCCCTTACTGTCACCACAGCCTTGAGAGTCTCTCCCCGATAGATTTCAAGAGACTAGATTTTTTGATTTTCCTTCTACTTCACTGGCTGTTAACCTCTCAGCCGTTGCTCCACCTGTCCCCTCAATGCAGGTGCATCCCTGCCTATCCTTAGCTTGGAGCACCTCTCATGGGGGACAGTTCGCCTGCAGGATCTCTCCCCTGCTCAGACCCTACCAGATACAGGCCTCCAGGCTCCACCCCACCCAGAGCTCCTCACCGCATAGCCAGCGGCACTGGACACTTCCACCTGGATGTTCCCCAGGCCCTTCAAACTCAATGGTCATTGCAATGTCCCAGCCAGAGTTGAGCCCAGACACACACACCTGCTGCTCCAGGACCCTCTGTCTGATCGAGTCATCCAGGCCAGAAGTGCAGCAGCCACAGGGATGGACTGTTGATGCTACTGCCAAGGGACAGGTGCCATGACTGTCTTCCTCACCCCTAGCTCCTTTGTGCCTAGACTGGGCCTTGCACAGAGTAGGTCCTCAATTAATCTGATGGCATGAAGGAGGAAAGGGAAGAAGGAATCCCTGACTCTTCTCTTTCTGTGACCCCCATTTAAATTATTTGCCTGATTCTGTAAAATCTGAGAATTGTCCCACTGTGGACCTCCTCTGCCTCCTGACCCTTGTGCGGGCTCCCTGCATCTTGCCTTGCTCGGTGTCACAGCAGCCTCCCAAGTGGCCTTGTGAGCCTGCTGATCCTTTACTCACACAGTTGCCAGGGTCTGGTGACCTCTCCTCCGTGAAGACCTCGTAGCAGTGACCCACCCTCCCGCAGCGCAAGTTCAGACTCCTTGACCTTACAGCCAGAGTCCTTCATGATCTGTGCCTGACTTGCCCTTGACCTGTACTGCAGCCGCATTTCATTCTCTCCAGAGGTTTCTAGTGCTTTCCTGGGCTCCATGCATTTGCTGCTGCTCGACTTAGTGGAGGCTTTCGAGTGTCCCCACCTGGAGAGCTCCTGCTTCTTTAGCTCACAGGACATCCAAACCCAGGCATGCCCATGTCACAGGGTGCCGGGCACCACACACCTCAACAGAGCTCTCGTGACCACTGCACTGCTGCTGTCACTGTCCACTTACCCTCTTCCCACTCCTGCTGGACTGCGAGTTCCATGAGGCAGATGGGGTGGGAGGAGCATCACCAGGGCCCTTGCAGGGCAAGGATGGCCGGGTTCAGGGTTGGTGGGATGGAGGTCCTGTGCCAGGAGCAGGGCTAGGGAGCCAGCAAGGGTTAGAGCAGCACCAGGGAACCAGGAATAGTGGGGAGTCATCACCCCATCCTGGAGAGGGTATGAGAAGGAGCAGAATTCCTACAGCCCAGTGAGGGGCAGAGCACAGGATGGGCCTGCTTTCTGGTGGCCCAAGGACCAGGAGACCAGCTCTTAGGGTCTAGAGGGGATAGGGGAGAGTACAAGGTAGATGGGGAGGGGACGACAGAGGGGTGGTCAGCATGGCTCACATGCCCCGGCAGAAGTGCTGCAAGACTGTGGAGTAAACACAGGCCACATAAACCACTGTGTGTGTACATGAGTCACATTTTCACAATTGTAATCAGTGTTAAAATGTCATTTATAAATGTATGAAAAATATTGAATATTTTATTAGTTAAATAACTTTGTAACGTTTTTTGAAATTTTCTATTTCTCTAAAAACTAGAGTGAGAAAATTCCCGGTCTCTTGATTATTCCTAAGTCAGGCAGGATTGAATTTCAGTGAGGTCAGGCAGGATTGACCTCAGTGCAGCAGGTCTCAGGGCTCCGTCTCTAGAGAAAAGAGAGAGAAAGCATTTCAGTTGTCAGAAGTGCGTCTGCCCTGGCAACCAGGGCCTGTAGGGGTTGCATCCAGGGTTGGGATTAGGTGGTCCCTTCTTGACTGGAGAGCATGAAGTTGGGCCTTGGTAGGGACCCCAGAAGGGCAGAGGGAGGGAGTCCCAGGAGGTCCAGTGTCCAGAGCTCCTCCCCTCTCACCTCCTCCTACTCCATGGGTTGTAGCCACCATGGTCAGTGGCAGAGCTGCCTGGGAGGTTTCACCTGCCAAACAATCTAGGAGGTTGTAGATTAGCTGTCACCAGAAAAGCTCCAGTCTTTGCTTTGGCCATGGGTTCTGGCACTAAGATTGGACTTGGGATCAGGTCTCAGCTCTGTCACCTGCCAACCTGCAGCCCCATTTCCCTCAACAGCACTCCTTTAGAAGCATGGTGAGACCCACATCAAAGAACATGCCAGGTGGGAGAGCCACCTGCAGCATGGCGACACCCATCACATGGGTGCCACGACCCGGCGCTTATGTCAGGTCATCCGCAGGTGGCTGCCCAGGCCCTGCTGATGGGGAGGCTGGACCATCGGGCACTGTGTCTCCCATGTACAGTGGGTCTCCATCTCTCTTGCAGGGTTCTTCTTTGAGCCAACTGTTTTCACAGATGTGGAAGACCACATGTTCATAGCCAAGGAGGAGTCCTTTGGACCTGTCATGATCATCTCTCGGTTTGCTGATGGGTAGGAAATCCTGCTGATGTCTCAAGGGCCCTGACTCTCTCCCACGTGTTACTGGGGTCTTCGTGTGGGCTTTGGGAGGTAGTCTATGGGCGGTGAGGAGGAGAACTCAGGCAGGGTGCAAGCCATCGACATCCCGCCTGGGCCGCCTGCTGAGTCTCCACACCCCTGAGAAGAGACCTGGGGCTTTGAGTCCCCCTGTGAGCAAAGACAGTTCCCTTCCCTGTCCTTGTCCCTTGCCACGTGCTCCGGCATGTTTCTCGCAGCCCACTGGACTCTGTTCTAAGGTCTGTTACTGTGCACTAAACCCCCCACACTGAGTGGCTTGGAATAATCAGAGATTTATTTTACTCATGGTCTAGGTTCAATGAGGCGAACCCATCTCTGCTCCATGCAGTATCTGGCCTCAGCTGGGGCGACAGAGTGGCTATCCTCACGCTGCCGGGGGTCTCCCAGGAGGCTTCCTCCGTGTGGCAGCCTCGGGGTTGCCAAGGCACCTGGTTCCCCCTCGGAGGCCAGGTGAAAGCCAAAAGGCTCTTTATAATCTGGCTCTTCAGAATCCCAGAGCATCCCTTCCACCACAGCCTAGTGATCAAGCAAGTTACCCAGGCCAGCCTGGGCTGGAAGGGAAAACTGTACTCCACTCACAGTGAGGCCACAGAGGCCCATGCTGATACTTCTCAGGCTTACCCCTTGTCTCCGTAGCACCTTGGAGCAAACTGCAAAATCGTGCCTCATCCTTACATTTTACTATCCAACTATCAAAAAAACCCCAGAAATTATCGTCATATGTCAATGGCATTAGAATAAGAGACTTCAGTGCCACCTAGCCAATAAATATGGTTGTAGTAAGTCTCCAGATCACTGATGTCTGGTGAATGCCCAACCTGCCCAGGGCACATGTGGGTCCTTCTGCATGTGAGGACCCAGTGGCTCCTCTCTGGGCCCCTGCTCCCAGTCTGTGGAATAAAAAGCTCACCCCATGATCCAGGAGCCCCTGTGGTGGCTGCCTGCACATGGGCCCCTGCCCTTCCTCCTCACTCTCAGCCCAGCCCAACCCCATCCTGCCCCGGTGCCGTAGCCTGGCACATTTTCTCCTCGGAAGGTCTTATGCAGCTGGGGTGTAGAGCAGGCCAGGCTCTCGTCTGCACCTCCCTCAGGGAGTTCTTCCTGGACTTTCCCTCCAGGGACGTGGACGCCGTGCTGTCTCGGGCCAATGCCACGGAATTTGGCCTGGCTTCTGGTGTCTTCACCAGGGACATCAACAAGGCCCTGTATGTCAGTGACAAGCTCCAGGCAGGCACTGTGTTTGTCAACACGTACAACAAGACCGATGTGGCCGCTCCCTTCGGAGGATTCAAACAGTCTGGATTTGGCAAAGATCTAGGTAACCTACTCCTGCCTGTGGGGTTGCTTTCATTTATTCATTCAGCAAACATCCGTTCAGAACCACTTCGTGCCAGGTCCTATCGCAGATGCAGGGATGTAGCTTTGAACATGATGGCTGTCAGGGCTCACTTCTTACTGGGAGGGAACATGTGACAAGTCCATGAGCAAGATGCTTGCAGAGAGGGGTGGTGCTGGGAAGAAGGCAAGAAGAGTGGCCTGGGGGAGACACTCCGGCCAGGAGGCAGTGGAGGCCTCTCTGGTGTGGTGGCATCTGTGCTACCCAGACCTGCATGGCAGGGAGGAGTTGGCCGTGAAGACCCAGGGGCCCGTGTTTCTAGCTGAGGGTTCAGCAGGTCCTTGGGGGAACCAGTTTTGGTTGTGGAGTTGCAGAGAGGCCAGAGTGGTGGGAGTGGGCCAAGGGGGAGCAGGAGGGAGGAGAGGAGGCCTGAGAGGCAGGGAGGGGCCAGATAGAAGGCCCATGGGCCATGGTCAGGGGCTCAGGTTGCGTCCTTAGTGTAAAGAGGAGCCATGAGACCGAATGTACCGCCCAGGTGAACACCATGGGTGTTGCGAGTCTCCCAGTAGAGATGAAGTCACTGAGGTGGCAGCAGGCGGGGTCCCCCAGCACACAGCGCAGGCCCCCCAGTGCTCTGTCCGCTGGGTGGAATGGAGTTCTGCTCCAGCCCTCTCTCCCTGGGCTGCTCCAAGCCTTGGGCCTCATTCTGCTCTCTCAGCAGTGGGGACTAGACAGGTCTTATGGGCAAGCTTGGCAGGGGTGGCTGGCAAGGTCCGGGGGAGCCGTATGCTGTCTCAGAGTTCCCACCTGTCTCTCCAGGCTCCTGTTCCAGCCCAGAGACCACAGGGAAGGTCATGCTGAGGCTGGGGGTCAAAGGGTGGTCACTGTTTCCAGTTTTCTCTCCTCCCCCTGCCCCCATCTTTCAAGCCCTGCAGAAGCCCCCAAGGGTGCCTGTGAGAGGGGCCCATGTGTGCCCACAGGGCTGGACTCACATGCACGTATAGGCTGGACACTCCTGCTTCCTGTGTCCCTGTCTGCCTCCTCTTCCTGCCTTCTTCCAGGCCACCTTCCTGGTGTCCACCATGGGAATCCATGAGGCCCAAGGCCTCCCAGGGAAGGCTATGGCTGCCAAGTCCCCACAACATGATCTGAGCCCCTTATGAATCCTCCCCGAGTTCCCCTGGCTCCCTCCCAACCCTGGTCCCTGTGTCCTGCTGAGAGGACCAGCACCCTCCTGGGACAGGCCCACAAGCCAAGCCTTCCAAGAGCCCGCCTGGGCAGGCCCAGGACTTCAGAGGGACAGGGCAGTGGCATTTGGGGCAGTGCCACTCCTGGGGCCAGCCAGAGCTGCTGGGGAGCTGTCAGACAGCCCCAGGCTTCACACTTGTCATGGGGCTAAGACGCACCAGCCACATAGCACTGCCAAGGTCTGGGGCCTCAGGGCCCTGCGAGGCATCTCCTTTTCCCAGCCACAGCTTGATGCAGACATAGCTGGGGGCAGCCATGGGAGAAGAGATGGGCCAGTGAGTCTGGGCAGTAACACCAAGTCCTCCACCCCCTTCCGCCTGAAGGGGCTTCCCGCTGTCCAGACAAGGCGGTGGGAGCCGGGGAAGATTCTTAAATGGCTGCCTCAGATTGGCTTTGTATTCTGGGAGTCCTGGCCCACTATCCACTGTCAGGGATAACCTGGGTAAGATTCATGACCTCGCTGGGCCTCGACTTCACACCTGGAAGTGGGGTGAGCCAGAGCTGCCCTCACGCGGTTGCTGAGGAATAAGACACTTGCAGCCCCCAGCAGTGGTTCCTGCCTGTGGTGGCAGCTGCTGTGACCTTTGTGGTGTCTTACAGGAGAGGCAGCTCTGAACGAGTACCTGCGGGTCAAGACGGTGACCTTCGAATACTGAAGAAAGGTCTTTGTGAGAAGAAAGTCCCTGCCCCTCCCTGGCGGCTGGGCCCCTCCCTCTTAAGCCTGGGTGCATAGCACCTCCCACCTGGGGGCTAGTGGAAGCCCTCCTGCCTGCACCCCACGTCTGCATCTGGGACACCCTCTGTCCAGTCAGCAGCAGCCCTTGGCTGGGTGAGGAATGCCCCTCCCAGGGAGAATAAAGCTTCTGAAGAGAGACCATCCACACCTCCGCGTCTCTCTGCTCCACCCGTGGGTATTCCTGGGTGGGCCTGGAATTTGCGGTCACCTGGGCATGACGGTGCTGCTTGGCCTGGGAGAGCCAGACACCTGGGGAGAGAGACAGGAGGAAATGGGTGTGGGCCATCTCAGCCCCAAAGAGCAGAAGCTGTGACAAAGTCAGGGTGCAGGAGGTTTGAGGGTAACCCCTAGGAAACTGGTGGGAAGATGGGGATGGAGCTGGGCGAGCCCTGGACTGGAAGGCAGCTCAAACTCCCTCAGCAGATGGGGGCTGGGCCCTCGCCCCTGCTCTGTCAGTGTGGCTGTGCTCTCAGCTGGTAGCCAGCCCGAGGGCCTGCAGTAGAGGGCCGGGCCCAGCTAGGAATGCCAGGCAGAGCTCAACTTCCATCCAACACGGTGTCTCCTGTGTACCTTTATGGCTTCTCCTTGGCCCAGGGACCTGCCCTATAGCTCTTTCCCGTGCCCTCTCCCTGTGGGAGCTTGCGGCCCTCCTCTCTGTGCCCTCATCCTGTAGGCACCAAACACTGCAACCTGACCAACCTGCTGTCACCTCAGTTTCCCCACATGGAGCTCTCTTCTTGGCATCTCATCTCCCCACCCACCTGGCTCTGTCCCTCTGGGTCCCACAGGCCCACTGCAGGCCCCTCTGTCCCTCCCCACAGGCCGAGGCCACGCTGAGAGCTCTAGGCCCAGCCTCTGCTATGTCTGGGAACAACTTCAGGCCTCTCTGTGCAGCATGCTGCCCTTCAGAGGCCTGTGAGTTCCCCGTCTCCTCAGGGATTCCCCATCCTGCTTTCCTTTATGATTCCTGCTCTTCTAGGAAGCGTGTGCTTCCATAAAGGCCCGTCCAGACCCCGCCGTTCGAAGGCTGCTGGCAGCGATAGTAACAGGCAGTGCCGAACTCCATACTGGCTACACTTCTGTCCCTTGAGCACCAGCTCGATGCCAGGCAGGGCTCCAAATCCTCCATGCATGTTTCTCTTGCTGCTCATGATCCCAGGGAGGCAGGAGGTATTTTTATCATCATTTATAAATCAGGAAATGGAGGCAAAGAGACATTTAACAGCCCAAGGTTACAGAGCTACTGTGAAATTGTGTTCCCCTTACTTCCCAAATTAGGAGGACATTGAAGCCCCCTCTGCCTGCAAAGTAACTCACCTCTCCCAGGTGCCGAGTCTCCCAGAATAGGCCGTGGCTGGGGGTGGCCTGGCAGAGGTGGCTGTGCTCCTGGGCACCCACACCCACCATGGGAGAGGCTCTACTCTCCCATGGCCACCCCACCCAACTGTGAAGCAGGCCTTGCTGGCGTCAGGTTGAGCTGCTCACACGGCCTTCCTAGAAGTCCAGGAGAAACCCACCAACTCCCACTCCATGCAGTTCCTCAGAGCCTGAAGCCCAGGCCCAAGCCAGGCCTACTGGGAGTGTCCCCTTCCCTCTTCCCACCTGCCTCCTGTGGCAGGGCCGGCTCAGACCCCAGAGTGCTTCTGGCACGTCCAGCCTCACAACTTGCTGTCTACAGGCAGGAAAGAATGTGCCTTCACTTCCACTTAAAGCCTTCTGGGCTCTGTTGCTAGCTCAGAATTGGTCTTCTACCACAATGCTTGGTGCTGGAGACGGCAGCTGCTCGGAGAGAAGCTGTTCCCGTCTCTAGCAGTGGGACTTGCCCTAGCACGCACCGCTTATACCAGAACAGATGAGTCCATGTCAACCCTTTCCTGGGTTCCCTTTGTTCTGCCTCAAACACTCCCAGGGCTGGGGTATCCACGGCAGCGTCCAAGTGCATGCAGCTGTCTCTCATCCCAGTCAGGTCTCTCACACTCCTCCCAACAAGAGGTGGAAGCCTGCCTGGCGTCTCCATAGGGTCAGCCCTGGCTTCCCTGTAAACATCCTTCGTGACAGAAGAGCAGGCAAAGCCTCAAGCACAGGCCCATCCAACCCAAACAGAGCCAGGAAGCGCCTCTCCCCACTCTTCAGACACAGTTTTAGCCAGGGTGCCCACTGCAGTCACGCTAGAGACCTCTGGTGCAAATGGGCAAGACTGGACCCAGCTTTCCAGCTTTCTTCCCCTTCCCATAATTCTTTCTTCCCCTTTCCATAATTTCCCCTGAAAGTGTAAGGTAAGGACATAAGATTTCGTTATCCCCCAATTTCCTGCCTTTGTCCCCTTCTTTCTTAAGTCATAACCTCTGCATTTTACTTGGGCACACAGCTGCCCAGAAGAAAGGCTGGATTTTCCTGCATTCTTTGCACTAGGTGTTGGTCAAGGAACCAAGTTCTTGTCAACAGGATCCAGGTGCAAATGATCTGTGCGGTTTCTGACATGCACCCTGTAAGGGGGGTCATGCTGTTGCCCTCCTTTCCCTCCCCGGGCTGGCTGGAAGCAGACCCAGTGACACGACGATGGGCATTGCCCAACCCTGCGAATGTGGGCAGTGCCTGGGCCCGGAGGCGGGGGGCGGGGGGCAGTGGGCAGCTGCCCAAGATGGAGGAAGCCGAGCCCAACATCATGGAGGCTCATCTTCCCCAAAGCGACTCACCGCCAGGCTATTCGGTGGGAGATAAGCTTTTATAAACTTTCGTGGCCTTTGAGCATATTTATGTCTCGCCTGTTAACAGAAGCATTTAAGGTGGTTTAGAAGTATAATAAACAAAAATATGCATGAGCAAATGGGGGCTGAGAGCAAAGTGGTGGTGAGTCAAATCCAGAGTGTGGTCCGTATCCAGACTGCAGGCTGCAAAACTGCATACCCTTCTAAAGCTGGGCCACAATTCAGCTCAGAGCTTTCTGGCTGCCAGGAGTGCAAGGACACCTGATTGGTGACCTAATTCAAGGTGTCCAGATGCCAGAAACAAATTAGTGTTCTGGAGGATAACTGCTCCTCGTAGAGATAGTAATCCATCTCATGAATCCTCCTTAAAAATATTTTATAGGCGGGGCACGGTGGCTCACGCCTGTAATCCCAACACTTTGAGAGGCCGAGGCAGGCGGATCATGAAGTCAGGAGATCGAGACCATCCTGGCTAACATGGTAAAACTCCGTCTCTACTAAAAATACAAAAAATTAGCCGGGTGTGTGGTGGGCACCTGTAATCTCAGCTGCTCAGGAGGCTGAGGCAGGAGAATGGCGTGAACCCAGGAGGTGGAGCTTGCAGTGAGCTGAGATTGCGCCACTGTACTCCAACCTGGGCAACAGAGTGAGACTCCGTCTCAAAAAAAAAAAAAAAACGAAAAAGTTTTATAATATAATGACTGCTGTCTTATGTGACTTCAACCTAGGGTGGCAAGTTGCACACAGCTGTTTCTTATGACCTTCCCCAGTGTAACTGAACGCACATTAAACCCCCGCCACTACCAGCAGCTCACCAGGGCAGGGAGTGTGTGCATGGGGGGGCAGCACGCTGGATCCAGGGCTCTAGTGCTCTGCTGATCTGACTTCATCCAACTGGGATAGGGTGAGGAGGAAGTGGAATTCACCAGAAGTCTTTCCACGGAGAGCTTTGCATTTACCTAGAACATTCTGATGTGGTGAAGCTGGGACGGTGGGACATTCAGAATCAAAGGCTGGCCACAGACTTGCTCTAGGTAATAAAGGGAAGGAGAATCCTAAGGGAGGTGGAAAAGAGAGGAGGTGGGACCCAGCAAGGGTGGTGCTGGAGGGAGGGAGGGGGAGTAGGACCCTCCGTGGCAGAGTGGAGACCTGTCTTTGGGGAGAATATGGGACTGTGTGATGGAAACTCCCTTCCTTTTCTCCCCTCCAAAATCAGCAGTTCCTCTTTGTTCCATGTTCTTTGTGGGAATGGCCCCTTTTGGGCAAGCTCAAAGAGGAGCTGATTTCTGTAGCTCCAAAGACACAAACAGGAGCAGACTGCAGAGCAAAGCCCGCCACATCTGGCTGGACTGCACATCCATTAGGCATCCTCCACAAAGGCTGCTTCTCCCTCTGCCAACACACAGTGGACATGTGTAGAACCAAGAAACTAATCATTGGTGTCATAAGCTACTGAGAGCTCAGGGCTGTGTTGATGGCTGCAGTGACAGATTCTGGGCATCAGTTATAATGCAGTTATAAAGTTTTGGAGAAACCAAAACAGCAAACAGTAGAGGAAGAGTTAAAACAATGATTCCCAACCTTAACTACCCCAATATCTTCATTCTACCCTCTTTATTTATTTAGACAGTCTCTGTCACTCAGATTGGACTGCGGTGGTGCAGTCTCAGCACACTGCACCCTCCCTCTCCCGGGTTCAAGCGATTCTCCTGCCTCAGCCTCCCGAGTAGGTGGGACTACAGGTGTGCGCCACCACACCTGGCTAATTTTTGTATTTTTAGTAGAGATGGGGTTCACCATGTTGGCCAGGCTGTTCTCAAACTCCTGACCTCAAGTGATCCACCCGCCTTGGCCACCCAAAATGCTGGGATTATGGGTGTGAGCCACCGCACCTGGCCTCATTCTACCCTCTTTAAATCCTCTAATGAAATTCACAGATCATATTACCAACACATTATCTAAATGATATTACTTTAATATAAATGAGAAATAAAGAACAGAAATTTTAAAATAAGATAATTCATGCTTCACCAGGGGATGGTGGGAAAGTTCCAGTTGCTGTCAGGCTCTGGAGCACCAGCTTGAATTCAGATTTTACTCACAGGAAGCTCAGAACCTGGGATTCAATTGCAAAGTAGCTGAGGGCTAATCAGGGCTGTCCTGGGCTGCCAGTGTGCCTTCTGCACTGCCACATGGTCACAAAAGGCTCCAAGCATGGACTTAAAAAATATTGTGAGAAAACATACTTAACATAAAATTTGGCCAGGCACAGTGGCTCATGTCTGTAATCTTGGCACTTTGGGAGGCCGAGGCGGGTGGATTTCTTTGAGCTTAGGAGTTGGAACAACATGGCAAAACCTTGTCTCTACAAAAAAAAAAAAAAAGCCAGGTCATGTCCATCACTCCTGGAGCAGCTATCAGCAGAAGGCAGGGCTTGGCCAGCCCACCACTGGGGCCTGTTCCCAGAGGGCCACCTGCCAGCAGTGGAGGGGAAAATGGAGGCCAGCCCTGGGCTAAGGCTGCTGCCACCAACCTGGAATCCATTTGGGGAAGATGGAGACTGAATGGGAACACCAGGTGGACACTGTGGTGGCAGAGTGACAGTGAGAAACTGGAACAGACATGAGGAAATGTGTGGGCAGGGCCAGGCCTGCCTGGATGCCCATGTCAAGCTCATAGTCAAGCCCTCCCTGTTCCTCAGACCTCCCCTGTGGTCGATCTGGGAGCCTGGAATCATTCCTTCCTTAGAGATTTGTCCCATCAGAGGTTTAGTAACAACAATAAACATAACAGCAGGAAACACTATTGAGCTCATTACATGTGAGGCACCATGCTGAGGACTCTACATGGATCACCTCATGTAATCCTCAAGCCTATGAGGGAGGTGCTGATACTGTCTCATTTTTACAGATGAGAAGACTGAGTCTTAATGACTTCCTCAAGGTCAGCTTGCTTTGAAAATAGTAATCCTCTGTTATGGCAGCTCATTACAAAATACCATGGCCCAGGGGTTTAAACAATACACTTATTTTCTCACAGTTTTGGAGGCTGGAAGTCTGAGGTTAAGGTGCCAGCAGGATTGTGTCTGATGAGGCCTCTCTCCCTGTCTTGCAGATGGCAACCTTCTTGCTGGTGTACTTGTGGAGAGGGAGCTCTCCCCTGCCTCTTTCCCATCTCTTCTAAGGACTCCAGTCCTATTAGATTAGAGCCCCACCTAATAACATCACTGAATCTTTACTATCTCCTGATAAGCCCTATCTCCACATAGAGTCACACTGGGGGCTAGCGATCCAACATATGAATTTGCAGGAACCCAATTCGATCCTAATAGCTCCTAACATTGTATGAGACTTTATTATTTACCAATATATTTTATGTCTATCCTATCTTTAGTTTCCACTGAAAACTGCAGTTCTACCATAGCAGCTCTTTGCCAAGCTACTCACTGCCTAGACTCCAGCCAGGCCTCTGGATTCCTGAACTAGCACTTGCAAGTGCCTCTATGAAAGGGGGAGACAGAGGGGTATGAACTAGTCTACAGGAACTGGTACACACTGCCTGCCACTTACCAAGGTCCCAAGAAATGAATCCTGTGCCCTAGTGTGGTGACTGCCCTTTGGAGCTTGGCTGCAATGCTTGGTTGCCCCTTTTTCTAGAATGCTCCCATTTTCCCTGTACTTTCTCCATGACTGAGGCCAGTTGTTGGTTGCTGTTTGTCATTATACTTTGCCAGTTTATTTTTCATGCATTATAGTTAAGAACAAAATAGTGTCTTGCATCCATGACTCGATGAAAACCAGACAGGCCCACCTCAAAATTTATAGAGCCCAGGGCAAAAGTACAAGTGAGGGTCCACAAACCATATATCTAAATATTTAATGATTATTGTAAGCCTAAAATAAAATTTTAAGTCCCCCAACTAATTGAATGTGTTACAGGTAGTTAGGCATGAGCTGGGCAGGCTAGGGCTCCCCCTTAATCCACTAAAAATGTTGGATGATGGTTCGGCAATTATTGAATTGTCTCTCTAAGAATTATAATTCCACAGCTCCATGGAGAGGCTATTTCCTGATGGCCCACACCTGTTAACAGCAAAATGTTAATTGAATGCAGGCCCCAGGGAGAAGCAACTTCCTGGGCATGCATGTTAAGAGGCAAAACATGGTGAAGTATGATCTTCCAGGGGCACACTCCACTGGAAAAAGGAAGAAGGTCTCAGATGGGCCTGCTTAGTATAACTCCCTAAACACACCATGCATGCTCAGTTCTAAAGGATAAGGAAAGCACTGGGCATGAGGAAAATCCACCCTCAGGGAGGAATCATGGCAAAGAAGCAAGCTTATAAAAGTCCTAGGATCATGGTTAAACATGACCTTCTCTCTTTAACCTTCATGTGCTTGCTTGAGTCTCTTCCAAGCACACCTTCCTTTCATTCCTGTTCTAAGACTTTTTAAATAAACTTCCATTCCTGCTCTGGAACTTGCCTCAGTCTCTTTTTCTGCTCTATGCCCCTCAGTTGAATTCTTTCTTGCGAGGAGGCAAGGACTGAAATTGCTGTGGACCGGCAAAATTTGCTGCCAGTAACTCAGGGTAACTCAGATCTATTTCACGGGTCACAAATGGACCCCTCCTCTTGACCAAGGACCTGAAATTAACCTGAAAAAGTAGTTCAGGCCATGATGGCAAGGAGGAGAGTTGGATGTGCCTCATTATACACCCCTCTGTTTGGAATTAGGCACAGCTGACCAGCATTAACATCAATACAGAGACCTTCAGACTGACAGAGCAGACTCTTTGTAGCAATAAGATACCAACATGACAGATAGCAGGCTGTAAAATAAATCAAAGTATTTTACCCCCAAATGTATTTCTTTGACATATTTTGAAGTGGTCCTGCAAAGCTGTCTCTTGTGTGGAAAATCTACATTCTGTAGAGAATCCCCTTCCCTTTCCAGGTCTTTTTCCTGATCCAGGAGAAAATTAAGAGTCTGACACCTTTTTAAGTCTGATAAGAAACATTTACAATCTATTCTCTCTGAAGCCTGCTACCTGGAGGCTTCATCTGCATAATAAAAACCTTGGCCTCCATAACCCCTATCTTCTTAACCTACACATTCCCTTCTGTTGATTCCAGGTCTTCAGATAAACTTTTTCAACCAATTGCCAGTCAGGACATCTTTGAATTCACCTGTGATCTGGAAGCCTCTCCCTCTACCCCAACCCCTCCTGACCACTTCAAGTTGTCTCTCCTTTCTGGACCTGACCAATGTAAATCTTACATGTGTTGTCTTTTGTTTCCCTAAAGTGTATAAAACCAAGCTGTAGCAAGACCACCTTAGGCACACATTCTCAGGACCTCCTGAGGCTGTGTCATGAGCATGTATTTAACCTTGGCAAAATAAGCTTCTGATTGAGACCTGTCTCAGATACTTTTTGCTCTACGTTATAAATAAAACCAAACAACTGTAAAATGGAGTCTATCTTCTGGCCTTGACAAATGTATAGAGATCTGTGAGGCCAAGTTCAAATGTAGACTTCTTGGACTCCTTGGAGTTCCATGGGGCCCTGTGAGAAGAGACAGCAATGCCCCAACCTGCTTTTGTGGGCGTGTGCTGATCTGGGCACACATCCTAGAAGGGGGATTGAAGCCATTGGAGCTCTCAGGTCCTAGGCAGCTGGAGTACCATGCAGAGGCTCCCAGTGGACATGGCCCTTCACTCCATGACAAGCGGGGGATAAGGGCCGGAAGAGGGCATCTTTGTACCCGTTATTGAGTTGAAGGGTTTGACCTTGACCTAATTTTATCCCTCAAAATTGGCCCTTACAATCTCACATGCCCAACTCTTCCTCAATAGCCACTAGGCCTAGAGGGAGGGTGCTTTTATAGTTTTAGCAGCAGAGCATTTGCAGTGAAACAGGTCTGGGCCCAGTGGGATGCTAAATGAGGAACTCATCTCTGGTCTTCAGAATACCATGATTTTGGTTTCCTTGGAAGTAAAACAAGAAGACAGAAATAACATTTATAGTTTGACAATTATAAGAGTAATTTGTGTGTCAGAACAGAAAAAGGAGCCAATTCAATTAGGGCACCAACTAAAAATATAAAGAAAAATTATAACCTGGTACTCTCTATAGGATTATTGTAGCCAAGAAATAATTCATGATTTAATCTACACTTTAAAAAACAAAAGTTAGGGTCAAAATCTACTACCAAGTGTTACAGTTTTCCTTTAAAACCATTTTTTAGCTCCTATCTTTTCTACTAAAGAGAAATTATAGTAAGACCAATTTCTGTGTAAAGTCAAGTCTAGGCTTATTATACTTGTCCTGATTATTTGCATAAAATCTAGCAAAAATTGATTAGCCATATAGCCTCCTTTTAAGTTGGCTTTGCTGGAACTTTACCTAAAAATATACTATTTTAGTTAAATTCTTGGTAAATTAACCAGTGTCTCCAATTGTTCTGTTTTAAAAGACTTTTTATTGAACTTACACAAATAACTATATTGTCATAAAACCACAATCCGGATTTTGGAGAACCCAGAGAGAAAGGTACATTTGTTTAAAAACATACTTCACTCAAATAAAAAAAAAAAAAAAGATTTTCTTGACCTTCTTTAACTAGAGCAGCATCTTTCAAATGAGACGTCTGTTTACCTTGGAAATACCATTCACAAGCCAAGCAGCACATGAGAGCTGTCTGTCAGGCACTGTGGAATCCAGCAACTCCCCCTAGAGTTAGAATTAGTGCAGTGGCCTCCAGCCCGGGCGACAGAGCGAGACTCCGTCTCAAAAAGAAATCAAAAAACAAAAAAAAAAAAAAGAATTAGTCCTAGGAAAGGGCTCCCTATTTATCAGTATCTCCTCCTTTATTTCCAGGTAGCAAGATTCTATGTAAACCATTTTTATTTTATTATGGAACTCTTTTGGCCATCACATTGTTTCCATTAACATAGGGATAGCTTCAATTAACATTCCAGATTAAGGCAGTAAATGGCCCTCAACTGGAAATTCTCTAGTTTAGTCATTGTCATTGGGAAGTACTCAGTCTTTTGCCATCAGCCCCAGTAAATGTTCCACAAAGGATATGAAGTGGAGAATAGCTTCTACTCTATAGCATGTGGGTTTAGGCAACCTTACCAGTTCCCATTTAGTGCGTCCAGTTTCTCAAAAGAGCAGATTTACATGCCCTTAGTTTTATAGTACTAGAAAGGGGAAACATCCCCCAGTCAAATGCAGTACCGATTTTCATAAGACATTTAGGTAAAAGGTGTTACAACTACCTTACATAAAGTTTGTTTAAACATTTTACATTTCATTATTTTATTAACCTATACGTTTATTTTATTAACCTGTACGTTTAACCTGTCCTGGTCCCAGGAACCTTTTTCTACCCCCAGACCATTTTACCTTTTCTGGTGAAAAAAGGTTTGGGTTCCTAGCGGCAAGTTGCATCTGCAAAACTCATGAGGGATGGCAAATTTGATAAGGCTTCTCAAGTAGTCGTTATGATTCTGTGGGAGGGGCATCCATGTAAAAGGGACCCCCTCAACCCCTAAATTTACCATGACTTGGGTAATAGGCATATTTGGTGGGAGGATATACCAGTTATCCTAAATCCAGTTATATGGCTTGCATATGAAGCATATTAACTGCTTCATCTGAGGTGCTTGTTTCACTTGGTATTTTATACAGAGTTGGGCAGTCCCCTTCTCAGGGCAAACAGACATTATGGTGGCATTTATCTGGTCCACTAGACTAACTGTTCTCTCAGAAATGACCTCTTGTGCATTTGGATCATATATATTCATTAGTGATTGTTCAATAGTGAGCTGTGGGGTGCTGCATCAACCCAAACAAGCTCTTAATTTCTGTAGCATTTAAAATTAAGGATTTTTAAAAAATAAATAAATAAAATAAAATAAAATTAAATAAAATTAAATTAAGGATTTTTTCCTTAAAGTGGTTATTTTTACAATCCACTATAGTAAAGTTTTTTTAAGAAGCTGATGATACAAATCTACAAAATAAAACAATTTCTTTATATTATACCCTCCGGTTTTAAATAGTTTTGCCCTTCCCCCACACTGACTATCTTTTTGGTACCCACAGGTCTGAGTTAACTTTTGTTGCTCTGGCTTAATTGTTCTATTTAGCTTTATCTGTATATATATTTTTCTTAATTCTAAAGCAACTCTTAAGTAGTTTTTTTAATTAGAGAAGAAAAACCTACTTTCCTTTTTTAGCAAAATCAACATCATTGTGTTTTACAAACTTCACCAAAAACGTATTTTATACTCCTATTTTAACTTTTAGTAACTCAAATTTTCCAGTGATAAAAACTGAGGTTTTAACATGACTTTAAGATTTTAAATTACTAGAGTTTTGAGATTAAATTTGCTAAATTAATTTTACTAAAGATTACCAAGATCATGTGAATTAACAGTCATCTGAGCTAGCATCTACCAATCTGATAAGCACTTACATTTTTAAAGTTACTAGGTTAGAGCTCTTTCATGTAGTTTGGTAGTGAAATATCACTTCCACATGACACATATAAAGATAAAGATATAACAGGCATGCAGAATTAAAAGGTCTACAAGATCTAATTTTATTGGCCTGTTTTCAAAAAAAGTTATCTCCCTTCAGATAATTGTGTTAATTATCCTGTAACTATTATGAAGTTACAGGAACCAACAAAAGGTGAAAGAGAGATCTATTATCCAAGGCCTTTTCAAAAGAGAAAGAGCTGAACTTGTGAGATATCAATCTGCAGAATGTCAAAGAGTTATAGAGTTTATAAATTAAAAAGATTAAAAAGAAGTCAATATTTGTAATAAAATATTGTTTTAGCCAATTATTTAGTTTTGTATTAGTGTATTTTTTAAATATCAAAGACTCATCTCTAGAAGGACTACTATAATTTCTTCTTAATCATAGCCAACTGAATTATACAATTTTTTAAAACAAATCCCTTTTTACTAACCTTCTTACAACTTATATAAACCATTCACAACATGCTTAAATTTTCTGTTCTGTCCTAAATATCTCTCTTTCTTGAACAACTTAGTCATTTTATTTTAGGACACAAATTCACTACACAAGATTCTTTCTTACATAAGATCACTTTCCTTTTTGCCTTCTGTACTAAAAATCACCTCTTTATGTCTTATCTTTCTCTATATCTCTTATTTCCTAGTTCCTTTGACCTTGTTTTATACATAACCTTTAAATAAGCTAAATTAGAAAAAGATATCTACTGTTTAAAAAAAAGTTTTCCTGTAATTTTTAAATTGGAAATTACCCAGATACTTAACATTTATTAATAACCTGAGGTCCTAAATTATATGACAAGTTTGTTTACAAACACTTATTCCATTACCATTACCTGATTAATTTATTTGTTTACCTGTATTATTAACAAAACCTGTGACAGTCATTATTTAAATTATTTCCCTGTTAACCATTTTTATAGCTGTGAATTTCAGGTGTTTACTTCAATAACGAACTTATGATTAAATATAACAGTATTTTTACCAATAACTCAAGATTTAGCTGTTTCCATTAAACCAACAATATTCCATGCCTAATTTATCAAAAATTATAAAAGCAAAGATCATTCTGTCTTGGGCTTGGTTTTACAGTTTCATAACCCTATGGCTAATCTTATACTATTCTGAAGGAATAAGCATGAAGCCACTTGATCAATAAATGTAAACAAAAATACTAACAATTCTTAGAACATTTCTGATTTTTTTACCAATGATTTTAAAGACAGCTTATTTATTAAATATTTCACTTGTCATGTGAACTTAAAAGCATTTGATTAGCATTTTTTGATAAAGTGTTTAAGTGCTTTTGTTTTTACTTAAACTAAGTAGAGCTCTTTTACATATTTTTAGTAATGAAAAATTGTGTACACAACACATAAACACATAGAATATTAGGCATGGCAATAGAAGTACATCTTATACATTTGTAAGACCTCTTTTTTCCTTAGACTTTTATTTTTTTTTTTTCTTTTTCTTTTGAGACAGAGTCTCAGTCGGTCGCCCAGGCTGGAGTGCAGTGGCATAATCTCAGCTCACTGCAAGCTCCGCCTCCTGGGTTCATGCCATTCTCCTGGCTCAGCCTCCCAAGTAGCTGGGACTACTGGTGCCTGCCACCTTGCCCGGCTAATTTTTTGTATTTTTAGTAGAGATGGGGTTTCACCGTGTTAGCCAGGATGATCTCCATCTCCTGACCTTGTGATCCGCCTGCCTTGGCCTCCTAAAGTGCTGGGATTACAGGCGTGAGCCACCGCACCCAGCTTTCCTGAGACTTTTAAATTCATGATAGCCTGTTTCATCACCCTATGCAGTTGTCAGCTAAATAGTCCTACATTTGCATATTAAAGGAAAGAACTCTTAGGTGAAAAACAGATAGCAAAATTTGCATCTCAAAGTACCAAGAGACAGTTTGGTGTGCTAGAGGGAAATTAAAATGGATTTAATCTGCCAATTAAACAAAATTATAGAAGTCTATTATAAAATCCTTTTAAATACACACACACACACACACACACATCCTATAGCTTTTACTTCAGAACTTTAGCCATGAGATAAATACAAATTCACCAGCTTGCAAAAAAAAAGAAAACAGAAAAAAAGAAAAAAACGTTAGATCCAAACAGTGGTTTTTATCTCAGCAGAAAAGTAAAAGCAGATTTAAAGCAGGCAGAAAATACAGAGAAGAGTACTTAGGAACTCTATGGTGTACAGGTCAACCTTAGGGCTCTTTTCCTTAATGTAAATGTGCACAAGGATCATTTTATTTCCATTTTACATAATATCTGGCAAGTAGAGGCACCATAAAACCAACAGAGTGCCCAAAATGGGATCATTCTCCTTGTTTTCTCCTCATTCTTAGAATACTTGTTTCCCACTTTTTTTTTTTTTTCTTAAAAGTAGGAACTTAGCTGTGGCCTATGGTTTTTGTGTGGTGGATCAATGTGTGCTGCTTGTGGGTAGGACTCCACTGTGTGTCACCACTGAGTCGTTTCCACCCTTTTACATGTCTCAGTTTCTCTCTCCAGAGGTGTATTACCTTTGAGAGGGCTCAAAAGGATGAGTGATCAGTCCTTATATGCATTCCTGGACAAACTATTTTTAAAATTAATTTTTGTTGGGGATTTCCCCGTAGGGCTGCTGCATGTCATAGGATATCAACCCCCCAGATACTCCCACAAGGCCCCAGTCACCCAGGAGCAACTTTTGACTGGGAGGAGCAAATGCCTTTTCTCTTCCGAGCTTAGAAAACTCAGTCTCTCATTTACCTATGAAAACAACAGTTCAATTCGTCACACAAATGCGCAGACAAGCCGAATCAAGATTAATTTTGGGAGAAAAAGCAATAAAGAAAACCCTTTAGAATGTGTCTCTGAACTAGAATTAGAATCCTTAAACAACAACTTCCTAGGAGAAAAACCAGCTCACACTAAACCAAGGACTGTCAACCAGAGAGATCTGGGGCTCAGGTGGACTTACCAGTTCCAGCGGGGGAGAAGCTAGAAGTCTGGGAGGCTTCAATGGGCCCCACTGGTATCTTAGCTCCGAGTTCAGGCAACTCCTTTGGGGTCCTGAGTCTTCTCTGAGGCCCCACGTTGGGTGCCAAATTATTGTTGATGAAAAGAGTCAAACTCTGTAAAATATTTGAAGAGATTTATTGTGAGCCAAATATGAGTGACCACAGCCAGTGACACAGCCCTCAGGAGGTCCTGAGAACATGTGCTCAAGGAGGTCGGGGTGCAGCTTGGTTTAATACATTTTAAGGAGGCATGAGACTTCAAGTTAAGTTCATTTAAGAAATAAATTTGTTTGATCCAGAAAGGCAGGAAAACTCAAAGAGAGGGAGGGTGGTTCTAGGCTATAGGTCAATTTAAACATTTTCTGGTTGACAATTGGTTGAGTTTGTCCAAAGACCTGGAATTAAAGAATGTCTTGGTTAAGAGGTTGTGGAGACTAATGTTTTATCATGCAGATGAAGCATCTGGATATGGTAGGAGGCTTCAGAGAGGAGACTGTAAAATGTTTCTTATCAGATGTAAAGTCTGTGTTGATGTTAATGCAGGAGGATAATGAGGCATGTTTGGCCTCTACTTCCCCTTATGGCCGGAACCAGTCTTTCAGGTTAAAAGCCCTGGCTGAGAAGGAAGTCCATTTGGATGATTTGGTGGTTGGGGGCGGGGGGTGCCTTAGAATTATTTTTTGGTTTACCAAGTCTTGTGAACCATCAAGCCTCCCTCAGGCCCAGACTGGGAATTGCCAATTTTGTTAGGTGTGGTGGTAATACTATGGGAATGTTTAAAAAATAGGCCTTATTGTTAAACATACTCGAGTAAAGAATTTATCTACTGGGATGCTTTAAAATTAGTCTGGAAAAAAGGAAAACGAAAGGCACGTCTGGGACGAAGCACAGACTTTTTGCTGTTGTTGTGTGTCCGGAATTGGTGGGCTCTTGGTCTCCCTGACTTCAAGAATGACGCTACAGGACCCTCGCGGTGAGTGTTAACAGTTCTTAAAGATGGTGTGTCCAGAGTTTGTTCCTTCTTCCCAGTGTGTTCGTGGTCTCCCTGGCTTCAGAAGCGAAGCTGCAGACCTTCACAGTGAGTGTTACAACTTATAAAGACAGCATGGACTCAAAGAGTAAGCACCAACAAAATTTATTGCAAAGAGCAAAACAATAAAGCTCCCACAGTGTGGAAGGTAACCCTAGTAGGTTGCCGTTGGCTGGGGCAGCCTGCTTTAATTCCCTTATCTGACCCCACCCACATCCTGCTGATTGGTCCATTTTACAGAGAGCTGATTGGTCCGTTTTCACAGAGCGCTGATTGGTGGGTTTACAATCCTTGAGCTAGACACAGAGTGCTAGAAAAGTTTTCCAAGTCCTCACTAGGTTAGCTAGACACAGAGTTAGCTAGACACAGAGTACCGATTGGTGTACTTACAAACCTTGAGCTAGACAAAGAGTACTGATTGGTGTATTTACAAACCCTGAGCTAGACACAGAGTGCTGACTGGTGTATTTAGGATCCTCTAGGTAGACATAAAAGTTCAAGTCCCCACCAGATTAGCTAGATACAGAGTGCTAATTAGTGCACATACAATACTCCAGCTAGATTTAAAAGTTCTCCAAGTCCCCACCAGACTCAGAAGCCAAGCCGGCTTCACCCAGTGGATCTCACACCGGGGCTGCAGGTGGAGCTGCCCATCAGTACCTAGCTGTCCACCCGCACTCCTCAACTCCTGAGCAGTAGACCGGACCGGGCGGCGCCCCCGGGGCGGCTCGGGCAGCGGTGGAGCCCACTGCGTGGGGGGCGGTTTCGGGCATGGCGGGCTGCAGGTCCCGAGCCCTGCCCCGCGGGGAGGCAGCTAAACCCGGCGAGAATTTGAGTGCAGCGCGGAGGGGCCGGCACTGCTGGGGGAGCCGGCGCAACCTCCGGAGCTGCTGGCCCGGGTACAAAGCCCCTCACTGCCCTGGGCCGGCGGCGCCGGCCGGCCGCTACGTGTGCGGAGCCCGCCGAACCCGCGCCCGCCGGAACTCGCGCTGGCCCGCGAGCAACCCCGGTTCCCGCCTGCGTCTCTTCCTGCACACCTCCCCGCAAGCAGAGGGAGGCACTCCGGCCTCAGCTAGCCCAGAGAGGGGCTCCTACGGTGCCGTGGCGAGCTGAAGGGCTCCTCAAGCCCCGCCAGAGTGGACGTCGAGGCCGAGGAGGTGCTGAGAGTGAGGGCTGTTAGCACACTGTCACCTCTCAGCTGTTGTTTTAAAGCAAAAGGCAGGCTCCAAGGGAAGCTGGCTGTCGGGTGGGTTCCCGTTCTCTGTACCCTTTCTAGCTTGACAGCTCCATAATAAAACCTGCAGCGCTACAGGGGCCTCTCCTGTAGCCCTCCCGCGGGGGCGGCCAGTGGGGCCCCAGCTGCGAGGAGGGCCGGGGCTCGCGAGCTTCGGTCCCCCACTTCCAGCCCCCCGGGCCCCTGGCGGGGCTCTGCGCTGCCGGGGTGGGGCGTCTGCTGCAGTCCCCGAGCACCAGGTCATCCAAGGTCCTGCCGCCCGGCCGGGGCGGAGCCAGGGACGCCCGGCCTTCCTGCTTCCTGCGTCCTCGGCCCGCCTCTTTCCCGCCGCCGCCTGGATGGGACGCGGTAGGCGCAGCCCTGCTCCGGGCGGGGTTGGGGCGGAAGGTGGGGTCAGCTGGGGCCCAAGGGGGATTGGGGAGGCGCGCGGGAGAAGGCGCCAGGGAGGGGGTGCGCGGGAGGCGGGTGAGCCGGGCGCCGGCCCTGGGGGCCCGGGCGGGAGGAGGAGCCAGGGGGGTCGGGGTTCGGGGGACGCGGGGAGGGAAAGGCGCGCGGGAGATGAGGTAAACCCAAGGGGTCGGAGGGGCGACCTGGGGCGGGGTGGGGCCACGCCTGGGGGACGCCGGGAAAGGACCCAGGCGCTGGGGGTCGCGGGGCAGCGGGCCGGTCCTACCCTTAGGTGTCTGAGGCCGTTCCCCACACCGCCGCGGTGTGCTTTCAGCGGCCCCGTCTTCTTCCTGGCCTGCTCCGGGCACTGCTCCTGGTTGGATGTCACACGCGTGACTCCTGCAGCGTCCGCGCACAGGGAAACCCTCCCTGCCTCAACCAGACCTCCCGCCAGCCTCCGCCACAGGCTCAGCCCACTGTCCTGTGTGGGCTTGGTGCAAAACTCGGGTGAAGAAAACCTCCTGGGATGCCCAGCCGGGAGTCTCTCTCAAAGTCCCACACTCTCTCCATCCAGGAGAGCCGGTGGGATAGGTCTCTTTGAAATTCCTTCCTTCCTTTCCTTCCTTTCCTTCCCTTCCTTCCCTTCCTTCCCTTTCTTTTATTTTCTTTCTTTTCTTTTTTTCCTCTTTTTTCCAGTTTTCCATATAGCTAGTGATCAAATCCCACTTTTTTTTAGAAGGCTTTTACACCAGTAGTTTTCTTTTTTTTTTTTTTTTTTTTTTTTTTTTTTTTTTTTGAGACGGAGTCTCGCGCTGTGTCACCCAGGCTGGAGTGCAGTGGCGCGATCTCGGCTCACTGCAAGCTCCGCCTCCCAGGTTCAGGCCATTCTCCTGCCTCAGCCTCCGAGTAGCTGGGACTACAGGCGCCCGCCACCACGCCCGGCTAGTTTTTTGTATTTTTAGTAGAGACGGGGTTTCACCATGTTAGCCAGGATGGTCTCGATCTCCTGACCTCGTGATCCGCCCGCCTCGGCCTCCCAAAGTGCTGGGATTACAGGCTTGAGCCACCGCGCCCGGCGCTACACCAGTAGTTTTCAAACTGTGGTCGCAGGACCAGCAGCACTGCCTTCTGAGATCTGCTAGAAATGCGGGTTCCCCATTCCCACCCTGACCTTCTAAATCCTAAACGTTGCGGGTGGGTCCCCATACTTGTCTTTAGCAGGCCCTCCTGGTGGTTCTGACCATTGATGTGAAACCTTAGGGCTTTGAGGAGTATGAACTGAGGGTGAAGATGGGCCAGGTGCCCTGTGATGATAATGCATAACTCCATTTAATCTTCACAGCCCTATACAGTAGGTAATATTACCCCATTTCGCAGATTAGGCAACGGAGGTACAGAAAGTTTAATTTTTCCAAGGTCACAGACCTAGAAAGGGGAGGAGCTGGGATTCCAACCTTGGGTTATGGCTCCAGAACATTCCCACTGAGGCGAGGTCCCCTGTGAAGGTAGGGAGGGGTGAAGCCCAGAGGCCCTGGCGGCCTCCCTGCCAGGCAGAAACCATTAGTTCCAGAATCGTGACCAGCCAGGTGCGTGGTCAGCAGTGGCCCTGCCTGCCTGCCTTTGGGCGAGCCCTGGTCTGTGTAAGCTGCTGGGACCAGGCCCCAGGGCAGGATGTGTTCACATTGGGGTGCTGACTGGGCGCCCAGAGTCCTGGGTCCAAGGCCAGCCTCACAGGGTGACACAGGGATGCTTCTGAGTGATAGAGTATCCGTTTCCTCTTCAGTCTGATGGGGGCGGACACGCCCCAACCCCATGCTGGCAGCTGGGAGGGTGGGCAGCCTCAGACTCAGGCGCGGCTCTGACCTGTGGCCCCAGGTGGGCCACTACCTGTCCTGCCCAGCACCTTTCAAGGCACAAGGGTCTCTGACCACTGCCCCATGGCAGGGTTTCTCAGCCTCCCTACTACTGACATTTGGGGTGGGGCAGTTCTTTGTTGTGGGGGGCTGTCCTGTATCACCCTCTCTGTCGGGACAACCAAAACTATGTGCAGACATTGCCCGATGTCCTCTGTGGGGACCTTGGAGGCAATGCCTCCACTGACATCTTGGCTTCTCCCTGGGGCTCTGGGATGAGAGGTTTCCTGGTCCACAGCCTACTTACCCACAGAAGCCTACTACAGCCTGTGCTCGGTTGTTAATCTGCACAAGCTGGCAGTGACACAGGGACATTGGAGCATGTTCTCCTTGCAAACACTCCAACGTTCAGGTGGAGCTCAGGGGCCTTTGGCCATGTCCACAGCAGTGAGATCCCCCACCCTGCAAGGGGCACAGAGCAGGCGGGAATGACTGGTGCTGACACCAGCTGGGTCCTGCTCCCGGGTTACCCTGGCCAGGCCCTCCTCTGGTACCATGCGCAGTGAGGGTGGACCCAGGGCTGGGGCTCTCTAGGTCCAGCTGCATGCGTGTTCCCAGCACAAATCACGGATCAGGGCTGCGCCAGCACCTGCCACTCTGGTGTTTGCTGTCACCAGGCATAGTGGCTATGCACTCTTGGGTTAACTTCCTCAGGCACATGTGTAAGTGACTCACCAGGACTGGGGCTGAGTGAGGATGTGTGGCCTGGAGTGGTCACTGCCCAGTTGCCTCTGGCAGGGGCAGACCCAGAGCCCTGTGGCTATGTTCCAGGCCCTTCTGCCCACCCCTTGCCCTAGTGGTAGTGAGGTGAGGTGCCTCACACCATTCATTTATTTATATTTAAAAATTTTTTTTGACACCTAATAGTTGTACATATTTTTGAGGTGTCTGTGATAATTTAACACATTCATGTAACTTGTAAAGATCAAATCAGTGCAATGTAGACATCCATCATTTTAGAGATTGGTCTTTTATTCCAGAAACATTTGAATTATAGCTATTTTGAAATATAAAATAGATTATTGTAAACTATAGTCACCCTATTGATTCATCAAACACTATTTCTTATTTCTGCCATCAAACCATGTATTTCTAGCCATTAACCACCCTCCCTTCTTCCCACTGTCCCCTGACAGGCTTTAGTAAGCAGTGAACTCTCTACCTCCTTGAGATCCCCTCCTTCAGCTCCCACATATGAGTGAGGCCATGTGAAGTTTGTCTTTCTGTCCACAGCTTATTTCACTGAATGTAATGACCTCCAGTTCCATCCATGTTGTTGCAAATGACAGGATCTCATTCTTCTTTATGGCTGAATAGTACTCCATTGTGTATATGTACCACATCTTCTTTATTCTTTCATCTGGTATGGAAACTTAGGTTGATCCATATCTTAGCTATTGTGAATAGTGCTGCAAGAAACATGGGGTACAGATATCTCTTCAATATCCTGGTTTTCTTTCTTTTGGATATGTCCCCATGAGTGGGATTGCTGGATCATACAGTAGTTCTGTTGTTAGGGGTTTTGTTTTTGTTTTTGTTTTTGTTTTTTCAGAGGTGGAGTCTCGCTCTGTTGCCCAGGCTGGAGTGCAGTGGCACAATCTCAGCTCACTACAACCCCCACCTCCTGGGTTCAAGTGATTCTCATGCCTCAGCCTCCCAAGGTAGCTGGAACTACAGGCGTGTGTCACCACACCCAGCTAATTGTTTGTATTTTAGTAGAGATGGAATTTCAGCATGTTGGCCAGACTGGTCTCAAACTCCTGGCTTCAAGTGATCCTCCCACCTCGGCCTCCCAAAGTGCTGGGATTACAGGCGTGAGCCACCGCATCTGGCTTGCTTTTAGTTTTCAAAGGAACTTCCATACTGTTCTCCATAGTGGCTGAACTAGTTTACATTCCCACTAACAGTGTACAAGGAATACTTTCTCCACATCTTTGCCAGTGTCCATTATTCCCTGTCTTTTTTACAAAAGCCATTTAAAATGGGGTGGGATGATATCTCATTGTGGTTTTGACTTGCATTTCTTTCATGATTAATGATGTTGAGTACTTTTTGCATATATGTGAGCCATTTTTGTCTTCTTTTGAGAAATGTCTATTCAGATCTTTTGGCCATATTTTAATTGGATTTTTTTTTCTTTTTTCTTTTTTGCTATTGAGTTGTTTGAATTCCTGGTACTATATATTCTGGTTATTAATCCCTCGTCAGATGAGTGGTTTCAGATATTTTCTCCCATTCTGTGCGTTGTTTCTTCGCTTTGTTGATTGTTTCCTTTGCCTTGCAGAAACTTTTTAGCTTGATGTAATCCCATTTGTCTATTTTTGCTTTGGTTGCCTGTGCTTTTGAGGTCTTACACAAAAAGTCTTTGCCCAGACCGATGTCCTGCAAAATTTGCCCAATATTTTCTACTAGTAGTTTCATGGTTTTAAATCATATAAGCGTTTAATCCATTTTGATGTGATTTTTTAATATAGTGAGAAATAGGGGTCCAGTTTCATTCTTCCACATATGGATATCCAGTTTTCCCAGTCCATCTATTGAAGAGACTCTCCTTTCCGCAGAGTATGTTTCTTGTGCATTTGTCAAAAATGAGTTGGCTGTAAGTGTGTGGATTTATATCTAGGTTCTCTCTTCTGTCCATTGGCTTATGTGTCTGCCAGTACCATGCTGATTTGGTTACTATAGCTTTGTAGTTTATTTTGAAGTTGCTATGATGGCTCCAGCTTTATTCTTTTTGCTCAGGATTGCTTTGGCTATTTGTGGTCTATTGTAGTTACACGTAAATTTTAGAATTGTTTTTTTCTATTTCTGTGAAGAATGACATTGGTATTTTGGTAATGATTGTGCGATTCTGTAAATTGCTTTGGGTGAAATTGTCATTTTCATTGAAATTCTTCCATTCCTCAAGCATAATGTATCTTTCCATCGGCTTTCATTTTTATTTCCCTAACACCTTCTCAGGTGGCTGTCTAGGCTTCCTTTGTGTTTCTCCAGCTGAGCTCTTGTTCCCATCCTGTGTCAGTTTCTCCATGGTTTTCTCTGTAGGAGTTCTTCATTCTTTTTTGTGCACTTATCCTTTGTCTCTTGTATTGGGTCCAACTATTATCTCCTAGGCTTTTGCTTGCTTTTAAATTTTATTTAGAAGTTTTGTCCTACAGAATATTTAAACTTTGATGTAGCTAAAGTAATCATTTTTCCCCTCTGATTTTTGCTTTCAGTTGTGTGTATGTGTGTGTGTGTGTCCCTTACCCTTAAGGAATTTGAATCCCTGATTTTGTGTGTGTCTGTGTGTGCACATGCGTGTGCATGCACGTGTGTGTGTGTATGTGTGTGTTTCCCTTACCTTAAGGAGTTTAAATCCCTGATTTAGGTTCAAAATTTTTTCCGACTGTCCACTTCCCTGGTTGATCAGGACATCCAAGCCCTGCCTTTCTGGCAGAGGGAGCCAGGAAAAGTTAACCTCTCTTTGTTCCTGTCCATAAGCCTTGGGCATCTGGGTGCCTGTAGCATTGCTCAGGTGACCGCTGACCTTGGCAAGAACAGTTTGCATCAGGAGAAGAGGAGGGGAGGTGAGAACACACTGTGGACATGATTCTTTGTATAATTTTTTTTGCCATTAAGAGAAGGAGGGGAATGAAGTGAGAGCTAGCTTGAGGTCAAGGCTGGGTTTATAGAGGCAGATCCTAGAGCAAGTTTCTGTTCTCATCAGATGATCCCACAGAGGTAGAGGGGAGAAACTGAGGAGGCGGGAGAGAGGGGTTCCTTGTAGGTGCGACCCCTTGAGAGGACTCCAGTAGGGGTCTCTTTTAATCCTCTGTTTCCTCTTCTGTGTAAAGTGGTCAGTAATAAGCTAGCCTTCCCACGGTCCCGTGAGGATTAAAGGAGGTAAAGCCATACTGCACAGGTCATCAGTAGCTGTGTCTGTTATTTTTGGAAAAGATTAGGGATCTGGCACTGTAGGGACCCCATGATTCCTACCCTGTTCTGCCAAGCGTGCGTCCTTCTCATGGTTCTGGGGCTGCCACCCTGAGAAGCAGAGTGGGGCCTGGAGAACCAGCCGATAGCTCAGCTCTGTGTAGTACAGGTTCCTCCCAGTGTGGGCAGGGTCCAAGTCCTCCTCCTCTCCTTTCCTCTCCACTAGCTGTCTCTCCATGATGGCCAGGCTTCCAGTGTGGGCCTGGCTCAGTTTTACCAGCATTGCTACAGAGGATGTGATGGGAATTTAAAGAAAATGGCTGGTCTGGCCGGAGGGGTCAGGCTAGAAGGTTGACGACGAGAAGGTCATGAGGAAGGTGGAATGGGTTCTGCTGTTAGGACCTAAGGGATGCAGCAGTGGCCTTGCCTAGCCAGGAGGGTGGCCATTCCTACCTGTGGGAGTGGGGCAGAGAGTTGGAGGGGCCTGGTGTGGTGAGAGGGAGGCATTTTCTGTCTCTGGCATTGGGCCCCTGCAGGTCCTTCAGGGAGGTGGGAGGCAGGTGGGAGTAGGCAGTTCCCATCTCTGTTCATTGCCTCTTGGAGCCACACCGGTGCCGCTTGGGCCCAGGTTCTCTGGGCTGGATGAGGGGCACCGTTCCTACCGCTGAGAGTGCTGCCGACTCGAGAGGCCTCCCTGTGCCCTGTCCCCACTGCATGTCATGGTCGCCCAGGCCGGCTGCTCCTTTGCTAACTCACTACCTGCTCCATTCAGGCCCCTGAGAAGGAAGCACTGAGGATGCAGGAGGTGCCGTGACCCTCCGCTTCTCCCTGCTGTAAGGCACAGCGCAGGACACACATCCCTGTTCAGTTCTTCCATCAGCTCCTCCTGAATCCATAGATTACATGGGAAAATGTTTTACCAGCAGTTGGGTGGCGTAAGCCTACCACCTCATTCCTTGCCTGAAACTGATTGACAAGCAAGGATGACAAGCAGGCAGGCAGACATCTTACTGAACAGGGGCCAGAGATGTATACATTCTATCAAATTTTAAAAATCCAGGATCTAGAACATGGATTTAAAAAAAAAAACACAGTGAGTTTGTGGACCTGTGTCTGTGTGTAAACATTGGAAGGATATACACTAGACTTGCACTGGAATAGTGAAATTGTCAGTGATTTTTAAACTGCATTATATTATTATTTATTTATTTTTAAGACAGAGTCTCACTCTGTCCCCCAGGCTGGAGTGCAGTGGTGTGATCTCGGCTCACTGCAGCTTCCGCCTCCCAGGTTCAAGTGATTCTCCTGCCTCAGCCTCCCAAGTAGCTGAGACTACAGGTGTGCATCACCACACCTGGCTAATTTTTTGTATTTTTTGATAGAGATGGGGTCTCACCATGTTGGCCAAGCTGGTCTCAAACTCCTAGCCTCAAGTGATCCACTGGCCTTGGCCTCCCAAAGTGCTGGGATTACAGGGGTGAGCCACCATGCCCAGCCTCATTATATTATTTTGTATTGTCTAAATTATATTTTTTATTAACACATGTCACTTTTGTAATTAGAAAAAAAATCCTGTTATTTTCATTTTGGAAAGGAAAGGCGGCTGAGGTGGTTTATTGATTATAGAATAGATGAAGAGATTGTGGGGCAGTCATACAGTTCAGTTTTCTACAGCAGTAAAATAGATTCAGCAGCATGGCTGAATCTCAGAAACCTAATGTCAAGTGAAAGAAACTGGACATGAAAAGAATCTGTGGAGTGTTACTTTGTTGATCTAAGTCGCAAAGTAGGCAAAACTCAGCTGTAACACTTAGGGCTGCACACATTGTAAAACTAAAGGAAAAATAAAACAGACCAAGGAATGGTCATCCCCAGAGTGAGGCTAGTGTCACCTCTGGTAGGGAGGGATGAGTTGTTATCAGAGAGGGGCTCAGAGTGGAGAGGCTGGTCATGCTTTGCTTCTTGAACTTAGTGGGAGTGTAAGGGTTCTTGCTTTAATAATATAAATGATTCATAATTTTTTATTGTGATATAAATTTCATACCATAAAATTCACCCCTTTTAAATGTACAGTTCAGTCAAACAGAAAACTCATATTCACACAAAGACTGGTACATGAATAATAGGAGTATTATTTGTAGTAGCCCCAAAGTGGAAATAACCCAAATGTCTGTCACTCATTAGTGGGTAAGCAAAATAGGATATGTCCATACAATGGAATATTACCCATCTGTAAAAAGGAATGAAGTACTGATTCATGCAACAACATGGATGAACCTTGACAACATTATGTTAGGTGGTATCTTAGTGTGGTTTTGATTTGCATTTTTCTAACAGTGAAGCTGAGCACTTTTAATGTTAAGTGACGCCATCATTTCATGTGCTTATTGGCCGTTGTACATCTTTGGAGAAATGTCTGTTCAATTCCTTTGTCATTTAAATTGGTGTGTCTTTTTATTGTTGAATTGTAAGTATTCTTTATGTATTTGGGATACTAAACCCTCATTAATATAATGGCAAATACTTGCACATTTTGTGGATTGTCTTTACTTTCTTGAGAGTGTTCTTTGAAACGCAACTTTCAAATTTTTATGAAATCCAATTTGTCAATTTTTTCTTTGGTTGCTTGTACTTCAGATATCACATCTAAGAAACTGTTGCCTAATCCAAAGTCCCTGAGATTTACACCTGTATTTCATTCTAAGTGTTTTAGGTAGTTTTAGCTCTTATGTTTAATTCTTTAAGCCATTTTGAGTTAGTTTTTGTATGTGGTTTGAGGTAGGGATTCAAATTCATTCTTTTGCATGTGAATATTCAGTTGTCCAGCACCATTCGTTGAAGAGACTACTCTTTCCCCAGTGAATGGTTTTTATACCTTTGTCAGAAATCCATTGGCCATAGATGCATGAATTTATTTATAGACTCTCAGTTCTGTTCTATTAATCTATATTTCTATTCTTTGCCAATACCAAGTTTTACAATAAGTTTTGAAATTAGGAAGTCTGTGTTCTCCAACTTCATTCTTCTTTTTCAGAATTGTTTAGGATTTTCTGTTCCCTTGCACTTCCATTTGCATTTTAGAATCACCTTGTCATTTTCTCCAAAAAAGAAGAAAGAAAAAAAAACAAAAAACAAAAAAAAACAGACTACTGGAATTTGAATAGGGATTGTATTAAACCTGGAGATCAATGTTTTGTAGTTTTCAGGGTACAAGTTTTACACTTCTTTTGTTAAATTTGTTCTGAAGCTTTCTTCATTTCTTGCATTTCTATTGCAAATGCAATTGTTTATTTAGTTTTAGATTATTCATTATTAGAGTATAAAAATAAAACTGGATGGGTACAGTGGCTCACAGCTCTAATCCCAGCACTTTGGGAGGCTGAGGCAGGAGGATCACTTGAGCCTAGGAATTTGAGACCAGCCTGAGCAGCATAGCAAGACCTCATTTCTTTTTAAAAAAAAAAAAAAAAAAATGCTGAGCATGATAGCATATACCTGTAGTCCCAGCTGCTCAGGAGGCTGAGGTGGGAGGATCGTTTGAGCTCAGGAATTTGAGACCAGCCTGGGCAACATAGCAAGACCCTGTCTACAAAAAATTTAAAAAATTAGCCAAGTATGGTGGCACATGCCTGTAGTCCCAGCTACTCAGGAGGCTGAGGTGGGAGGATTACTTGAGCCTAGGAAGTTGAAGGTGCAGTGAGCTATGATCGTGCCACTCCACTCCAGCCTGGGTGACAGAGTGAGAACCTGTCTCAAAACAACAACAAAAACAACCAAACAACCCAAAAACCCAAACAACAAAACAAACAAACAGACTTTCGTGTATTGACCTGTGTCCTCCAGTCCTACACCTTGCTGAACTTGTTTACTGGCTGTAATAGTTTGCGTGTATGTGGATCCCTTACGATTTTTTATGTATAAGATTATGTCATCTGTAAACAGGGGTAGTTTTACTTCTTCTTTTCAAGCTGGATACCTCTTACTTCTTTTTCTTGCTGAACTCTGCTGGCTAGAACCTCAAGTACAGTGTTTAATAGAATTGGCAAAAACAGGGATTCTTGTCTTGTTCCTAATCTTATTGGGAAAGCTTTCAGACTCTAGCTAAGCTTTGGATTTCTCACAGATGCCTTTAATCAGGATGAGGACATTCCCTTCTATTCCTCTTATCATTATCAAATAACTTTCTTTGTCTGTGGTAAGAATTCTCATCTTAATGTCTAGGAATAGAAGGGAATGTCCTCATCCTGACTAAGGGCATCTATGAGAAACCCAAAGCTAACTTTTTAAAGTGTTTTTATCATGAAAGAGTGTTGGATGTTGCCAAATGCTTTTTCTGTGTCTGTTTAACTGTTTTCTCCCTATTATTATATTAATTTGGTGTATTACATTGATTTTCATATGTTAAACCAACTTTACATTCCTGAAATAAATCCCACTTGGTTCTATTGTAAGTCTTTGTATGTACTAGTGGCTTGAGTTTATTAGTATTATGCTGAGGATTTTGTGTCTGTATTCGTAACATCCTCCCAAAGTGCTGCAAAGCCTCCCAAAGTGCTGGGATTATAGGCATGAGCCACGGCAACTGGCCAGATAGGTAGTTTTTTGATCCTCTTTCTCTCACCCTACATTCTCAAGTAGGCCATGGTGTCTCTTGTTCCCTTCTTTATATGCATGTGTACCCAATGTGTGGCTCTCACTTATAAGTGGAACATGTGGTATTTGGTTTCTGTTTCTGCATTAGGTTGCTTAGGATTATGGCCTCCAGTTCCATCCATGTTGCTGCAGAGGACATGATCTCGTTTTTTCATGGCTGCATAGCATTCCATGGGCATATGTACTACATATTCTTTATTCAGTCTTCTGTTGTTAGGCATTAGGCTGATTTTATGTCTCTGCTATTGTGAATAGCACTGTGATGAACATATCTGTGCATGTGTCTTTACGGTAGTATGTTTTATATTTCTTTGGGTATACACCCAATAATGGGATTGCTGGGTTGAATGGTACTTCTGTTTTAAGTTCTTTGAGGAATCACCCCCACTGCTTTCCACAATGGCTGAACTAATTTACATTCCCACAAGCAGTGTATAAGCATTCCCTTTTGTCCACAACCTCACTGGCATCTGTTATTTTTTGACTTTTTAATAATAGCCACTCTGACTGGTGGCTTTTCCAATTTGTTGGCTTATAATTAATCATATATTCTCTTATAGTTATGTTTAGTTTTGGTCATGATGTTTCCTCTTTCATTCTTAATTTAACTATTTGAGCCTTCTCTCTTTTTTTCTTCATCAGTCTCTCTAAAGGATTGTCACTTTTGTCGATCTCTTCAAGGACCCAACTTTTGGTTTTGCGGGGTTTTTTTGGTTTTGTTTTACAATTCTCTTTCATTTATTACCAATTTAATCTGTATAATTCCTGCCTTCTCCTTTTTTTGGGTTTAGTTTGCTCCTCTTTTTCATCTGAAGGTGGAAGATTGATTTATTAATTTGTTCTTTTTAAAGAAATGGATATTTATAGCTATAAACTTCCCTCTAAGCACTGCATTAACACATGCCATAATTTTTTGGTATGTTGTATTTTCATTTTCATTCATCTCAAAGAAATCTCTAATTTCTTTTGTGATTTTTGTCTTTGACTCATTAGTTATTTAAGAGTATGGGCTGGGCTTGGTGGCTCATGCCTATAATCCTAGCACTTTGGGAGGCCGAGGTGAGCAGATCACTTGAGATCAGGAGTTCGAGACCAGCTTGAGCAACACAGTGATACCCCATCTCTACAAAAATTTTAAAAATTAGCTGGTTGTGGTGGCGCACACCTCTAGTCCCAGCTACTTGGAGGGCTGAGATGGGAGGACTGCATGAGCCCCAGAGGTCTAAGCTGCAATGAGCTGTGATCATACCACTGCACTCCAGCCTGGGTGCCAGAAAGAGACCCTGTCTCCAAAAAAAAAAAAAAAAAAAAAAAAGGGGAATATGTTGTTTAATTTCTGCATGTTTATGAATTTCCCAGATTTCCTTCTGTTATTGATTTCTAATTTTATTTTGTTGTGGTTGGAAAACATATTTTGTATGATTTCAGTCTTAAATTATTGAAGTTATTGTTCCTAAGATAGATCAAGCCTGCAAAATGTTCCATGTGCACTTGATAAGATTAAGTATTCTGCTATTGTTGCACGGAGTGTTTTGTATAGATGTGTTTGTTTGGTCTTACTGGTCTATAATGTTGTTGAAGTCCTCTTTCTTTTGTTGATACTCTGTCAAATTGCTTTATCAATTATTGGAAGTGAGGTATGTCCAACTATTATTATTGAATTGTCTTTTTCTTCCTTCAATTCTGCCACTTTTACTTTGTGTATTTTGGGGCTTTGTTGTTAGGCACATGTGTGTTTGTAATTGTTATAGCTTCTTGATAGATTGACCCTTTTATCATTATCAAATATCCTTCTTTGTGTGTAGTAAGAATTATTGTCTTTATGTCTATTTTGCCTGGTACTATTAATAGTATTAAAGCCACTCCAGTTATCTTTTGATTACTGTTTGCATGGTATATTTATTTAAATCCTTTTACTTCCAACCTATCCATATATACTTAATGTAATAATTGATAAGATGGGATTTGTGTCTGCCATTTTGCCATTTGTTTTCTATATGTCTAATGTCTTTTTTCCCTGTTTCCCCATTACTACATTGTTTTGTATGAAGTAGATCTTCCCTAGTGTATCACTTTTATTCACTTGTTACTTCTTTTACATTTTTTTTTCTTAGTGGTTGCCCTGAGGGTTACAATCAGCACCTTGGTTTATAATAATCTTGTTTGGATCAACAACAACTTAATTCCAACTTGATATACATAGTTGTCTTTAAATTGGATAAGAGTAAAAAGAGTTACTAACAAAAATGTGTTTATACTTTAAAAAAAATCTGTCTAGGTGGTTACCTTTACCGATGCTCTTCCTTTCTCTGTGTGGATTCAAGCCTAGGTCTTGGATTCCAGCCTTAGTCTAGGATGGTAATTTGGCCTGAAAGACTCCCTTTAGTGTTTCCTTTAGGGCAGGTATGCTGGGGACGAATGCTCTGTGTCTGTTTATCCGAAAATCTCTTAATTTATTCTTTACTTTGAAAAGATAATTTTGCTAGTTAAGAATTCTTAGGTGACAGCTTTTGTTCTTTGAGCACTTTAATGCGATCCTGTTGCTTTCTGGCTTCTATTTCTGATCAAAAATGAGCTGTTAATCTTATAGAGTAGTGATCCCCAACCTTTTTGCCACCAGAGACTGGTTTTGTGGAGGACAATTTTTCGATGGACTGGGGCGGAGGGGAGGCGCTGGTTTGGGGATCAAACTGTTCCACCTCTTCATCAGGCATTAGATCCTCATAAGGAGCACACAACCTACATCCCCTGCTTGCGCAGTTCACAATACAGTTTGAGCTCCTATGAGGATCTGATGCTGCCGCTGATCTGACAGGAGAGAGAAGCTGATCAGGCAGTGCTGCTTGCCAGGAGCCGCTCACCTTCTGCTGTGTGGCCCAGTTCCCAACAGGGGTTGGGGACCCCTGCTCTAGAGGATCCCTTGTACATGATGAGTTGCTGCTCTCTTCCTGTTTCTAAGATTCTTGGCAGGTCTTGGTGTGCTCTCTCAGAGTTTATTCTACTTGGAATTTGTGGAGCTCTTTGGATGTGGAAATTAATGTTTTATGAAGTCAGGAAAGTTTTCGCCCTTTGTTTTTTAAATATTCTTTCTGCCTTCCCCCTTTTCTTTTTTTTTTTTTTTGAGACGGAGTCTCGCTCTGTCGCCCAGGCTGGAGTGCAGTGGCCGGATCTCAGCTCACTGCAAGCTCCGCCTCCTGGGTTTACGCCATTCTCCTGCCTCAGCCTCCCGAGTAGCTGGGACTACAGGCGGCCGCCACCTCGCCCGGCTAGTTTTTTGTATTTTTAGTAGAGATGGGGTTTCACCGTGTTAGCCAGGATGGTCTCGATCTCCTGACCTCGTGATCCGCCCGTCTCGGCCTCCCAAAGTGCTGGGATTACAGGCTTGAGCCACCGCGCCCGGCCCCCCCTTTTCAACATTTATATTGTTATATTATTCCATAGTTCTCGGAGGTCCTGTTTCTTCTTCTTTATTCCTTTTCATTTTCGTTCTTCATACCGAATAATCTCTCTTGTTTCAGTTCAGCGATTCTTTATATTCCCCCTGCTCAGATCAGCCGTTAGCTCTTCTTGGGAATTTTACATTCCAGCTCTCGTACCTTAAAACTAGTGCATTTCTATTTGGTTATTTTTAAAAATAATTTTTATCTCTGTATTGGCATTCTGTATTTGAGTAGATATCATTCTGAAGCTTTCCTTTGCTTCTTCCAGTATGGTTTCTTAAGTTCTTGGAACATATTTAAAACAGCCAATTCAAAGTTTTGGCCTCCTTCAGGGACAGTTACTATTAATTTTTTTTAATGGGCCATACTTTGTTATTTCTTGGCATGTCTCATTTTTGTTGTTGGAAGCTAGACCTTTAGCAGTATATAACATGACAGGTGTGGAAATGAGATTCCCCCCTCCCCTGGATTTGCTGTTGCTGCTTGTTGTTTGTTGTTTGTATAGTGATTTTTCTGGACCAATCCTGTAAACATCCTCCATTCTCTGTTGTATGTGGCCATGGAAATCTCTGCTCAGTGCCAGCTGATGACCAGTTACAGATTTCCTTGAACTCCACGCCTGGAACTCTGTGCCAGGAATGAGTGTGCCTCCCAGTCTTTACTCAGGGGCTCTGTGTGCACACTGGGCACATCCAGTCTGGTGCTCGCCAGAGCCTCCGCAGCCTTTACCTGCTGCTTGTGCGGAGTGTCCAGGAGGTGCAAACTTGGGGCCTTCCTAGGAATTTCCTGAGTGTGTTCCTAGCCACCAGTGTGGCACTATGTATTGGTGGCCTGCTGTCAGGTTGGTGTGAAAGTAATTGCAGTTTTTGCCATCAGAAGTAATAACAAAAATTGCAATTACTTTTGTACCAACCTAATAGATTCCCAGAGTGTGCAGGAATTTTTCAAAACCCCTGTTGACATCCCCTTCCTCAGCTTTTCCTTTAAATGTTTTCATTATTCTGTTGTTCACCCCAGCTAGTAGCCACTGTGCCTGTAATTGTTTTCTACTAACTTCTCCCAGGGTAAAAGGTTTTGCACCAGGTGAACTCCAAGTGGGGTTAAATACAGACAGCCCTCTAAGTGGGGTCTTCCAGGGATCTCCAGATCGGTCAAAAAATAATTTTTTGGGCATGGGGACTTGAAAGAACTCCAGCCTTGTCATACCCTCCAGGCTGCTGGCTCTCACTGCAATTGTGGGCTGTCCATTTTCAAGGCTAGGGCAGAGCTGGGGAGGGTAGTGGGACTAGGCAAGTTAGAATGTCACTAGCAGCTTGAATGTTACAAAGTGATCTTCCTTGCTGAGAGTCAGCAATTTTTCTTGGATAGGTACTCCTGGATGCCTTGAGCCTTTGGTATCAGTAAGAGTTCTGAAAAAAATGATTTTGACAGTTTTTGCTGTTTTATAAAATTGCTTTTATGGAAGAGAGAATTTTCAGAGGCCCTTTTTTGCTGACTTCAGCCCATATATGTTTGTGCTCTTCTGTATGTTTTGTGCTCACACATGTGCATATTAAACAATAAACTATTGTAAATTGGGGTGCAGGAGTCTGGTGGAGCAGGTGCTGAGTGAGGGCTGCGGGTTGGATGGGACCATACCGGCCTGGGGCCGGACAGGTGCCTGAGGCTCCTTGGGTGTTAGCGCCGTGGGAGTCAGGAACTCAGCCCTACAACTTTGTGTCTTCCACTGTAGGGCTGCCAGGCACCCAGCTGTGCCCAGATGGATGGGACAGAGACCCGGCAGCGGAGGCTGGACAGTTGTGGCAAGCCAGGGGAGCTGGGGCTTCCTCACTCCCTCAGTGCAGGAGGACTCCCTGGAGCCTCAGAAGATGGAGCTCTCAGGGCCCCTGAGAGCCAAAGTGTGACCCCCAAGCCACTGGAGACTGAGCCTAGCAGGGAGACCGCCTGGTCCATAGGCCTTCAGGTGACCGTGCCCTTCATGTTTGCGGGCCTGGGGCTGTCCTGGGCCGGCATGCTTCTGGACTATTTCCAGGTAAGAGGGAACTAAATGGGGACAGGGAGGGGGACACTGCCAAACATCACCTATAGAGTAGGCAGCTGCACGTCAGGTCGAGCTTAAAGGTTGTTGGGCAATCCTCTCAAAAAGCCATTTTTTTCCCCTGTGTATTGGGCAAGATTCTTTTAGTCTCTGGTGACAGAGAGTAAATTTAACCCAAGTTAATCTTCAATAGACAATTTATTAGCCCATATGATTGATGTAGAACAAAACGTACTTAATCATTTCCCTTCTGATGTACTTTGAAGTTTAACACAGTTGACTGACTGTGTCAGTCAACAACTGCTGCCATAACAAAGTCCCACACACTGGGGGGCTTCAACAACAGACATTTATTTTTGCACAGTTCTAGAGGCTGGAAGTCCAAGATCAAGGCGTTGGCAGCACTGGTTTCTCCTGCGGCCTCTCTCTTTGGCTTGCAGATGGCTGCCTTCTCTCTGTGTCTTCACGTGATCTTTCCTCTGTGCATGCCTCTGTCCTAATCGCTTAAGAGGGACCCGTCAGATTGGGTTAGGGCCCCCCGTAATGACCTCATTTTAATTTAATTACCTCTTAAAGGCTGTGTTTCTAATTACAGTCTCATTCTGAGGTACTGGGTGCTAGGACTTCAACATATGAATTTTTGCAGGGACATAATTTAGCCTATAACCACTTTAAAAAATGCTGCAGTGAATCATCTTGACATAAATCATTTTATACATCTCTGAATAAATTGGTAGGATAACTTGTTGCGAGTAGAATTACTGGGCAAAGAGCATGTGCGTTTGTGGCTTTAATGGAGATCACCAAATCATTTGTTTAGTGGTGCGGGGTTCCAACCCACAGACCCTGACCCAGCGACAGATGAGACACGTACATTAACCAGATATTTTGCCTGTCAGTTCAGCTAAGGGGCTCTGCTCTGAGTCTGCAGCATGGCCCCATAAGCCAGTGGAAGTTCGTATTTATTTACTACAGATTAAATGACAAAGGCTTTGAGTCAGCACACCTGTGGGTAATTAATCTGGTCGCCCTCCACCAGAGAGAGCAGTCCTACTGATGATCAAAGGTTTGTCTTAGAACCACATGAGTAAACAAGCTATTTAGATAAACTCCCCCACATTCCCTTGTTATTTGCTCTTCTGCTATCAACTCAAAGAGGATTAGGCTGCCTTCAGCCAAATCTTTTACTGAAGCTATGCAACACCCCGGCCTTCCAAGAAAGTTTGTGACTATTTCCTATAACTATCTTTATAATTTTTCCCACCACCCTGACTGAATTCCCACATTGTGGTAGAATGTCGTACTTCCTCCACACCAAGGGAAATGCTTGTTCCCAACACTCACCAACACAGGTTTTTTTCAACCTTTTTGATCTTTAGTAATCTGATAGCTGGAAATTGCATTTCATTGTATTTAATTTCTCTCGATGCCTAACAAGTTATCCCAAAACTCACGCATTATATTAAGCATGTGTGTATCCCAATAATACACACATGCTTCATATAATAGCATGTATTATCTCATGTTTACTGTGGGTAAAGAATCCAGGTGGAGTTTAGCTGGCTTTTCTGCTTCATGGTCTCTTGTGAGGCTGGGGCACCAGCCCAGCTCACTTAGAGGGTGACATTCCTGGCAGATACTGGACTGCGAGCCTCAGTTCCTCACTGCTGTTGCCCAGAGGCCCCCTCAGGTCCTCTCCATGTGAATGTCTCTAGCATGGTGCCCGCCTCATCAGGGTACAGTCCAAGACGGAAAAAGAGTCTGCTGGCGAGACAGACATCACTGTCCTCTGTAACCTACTCATAGAAGCGGCATGGCCTTGCTTCTGTTGGTGAGAATCAGGTCACCAGGTTCAGCTACATTCCAGGGGAAGCAGTTGGCTAAGAGCATCAGTACCAGGAGGTGGTCGGGGGCCTTCCTCAAGGGCTGCTGCCTGCTGTGGTCATTATAGTGTGATCTGTGCTTCTTATTACAAGTGAGAGAGGTTGAGGATCTTGGTATTTCTATTTATATTCTTTGCTCATATTTCTATTGAGTATTTTCCTGTTCTCTTATTGACACCTAGGGGCTTTGTATATATTAAGGAAATTGGTTGTTTCGTTGTGATGTGAATTATAAATGTTTCCTATGTTTTCCCCATTTATCTTTTGACTTTGCTTTTGGTGGCTTTTTGCTGAGCATTCATTTTTTAAAATGCAGTCTCAGTCATCTTTCTTCTAAGGCTCTGAGCCTATGCCCTCCTTAGAAACAGAAGCTGCTTTTTATACAGGTGCCCATCTGCCCGTGTGTGTGCACAGGGCAGCACATATTAGAGACTAGGTATGCGTTCCCGTGAAGAAGAAAAACTCTGCTACAAGTCTGCTTTCTTTCCATTGGAAATATGAGAAGTTCAAAGTGGATGTACACAGCTGTCAGGCTGGTCTGCATTGGTTTGTTGGCTGGTTAGTGTTCAGTTCGGTGCAAACATTTCAAAATTGGAAGCTTTTCATTACAGTGCTTATATTCAGTTCCTCTATAAAACTCAGACGATTTGGCAACATGTGGTTTATGTGTCAGTTTTCTATTGCTGTGTTCCAAATTACCACAAATTTAGCAGCTTAAAACTGCATGCATTGATTAGCTCATAGTTCTGTAAGGCAAAGTGCAGGCATGGTGTGGCTGGGATCTCTGCTCAGGGTCTCAACAGCTGAAATCCACATGTTGGCCAGGATGCGTTCTCTTCATGAGGCTCTGGGGAAACATGTACTTCTAAGCGTATTCCTGTCTTCAGAACTCACCTCCTGGTGCTGTGTTCCTCCCTGAGGTTGAAGGACTGCGGTTCCATTTCCTTGCTGGCTGTCAGCCAGGGGCTGCACTTCACTTCTCCAGGCCACTCCTGTGTCTTGCCATGTGGCCCTGACATCTTCAAAGGCAGCAGTGGAGACACCTCCCTTGGATGAAATCTCTCTCTGACTTCAGGAAGCGCCTGCTCCCTTTAAAGGGTTTACCTGATGAGGCCAAGCTCATCCAAGTTAGTCTTTCTGAAATTCCACCAGGACTCCTCACTGGAATGCATGGAGCAGGCAGGAGTGCCAGCAGTCTCCAGAAATTGATCCAGTCCTGGGCTCCATGGGTGGGCTGGGATGAGCATTGTGTGCATGTGCTGGGAAGAACGGGGGTCTCCAGGCAGGCTGTGGCCTTACAGAGACATGGAGCAGTCTAGAAAGGCCAGGAGGGCAAGAGGGCTGGCTGGAGGGGCATTCCGTGTGGGCAGAGAGAGAAGACTGGGAGTGCAGGAGGAGGTGAGGGCAGCCTGTTTTGATTGCCTCCTCTTTACTCTGCTGGTGAGGATGCAGGGGTCCTGCCCTAGGGTTATGGGGATGGTGGACACTCAACACCTGACTCTGAACAGGTGGGGACCACGGCGATTTGTCAGTCCTCATACCGATCACACAGGCAGGAGGACGTCGCGCACCTTGTAGGGCCACTCGGGAGCAGAGTGAGCCAGCAGGGGATGTGGGGGGCAAGATTTGTCATAACAAGAGAGTGGGAAACCCGCCCTCCATTCCTGACTATTTGCATAATTCCACAGGGTGGCAGAAACTGACGCAGGCTCCTCAGGGATGTGGAGGGACAGTTCCTGCCCTGAGATAAGGAGGCTCTTGGGCTGGGAACCTTGTCCATAGGAGCAGAATCAGGAGGGGAACGCGCCACTCACAGCATCTTTGCTTTCTCCAGGTGTCGAGGCAGCACTTCGGAGTTTTAGGCCTTACCCCACCATTGACCCCTTGATGCCTTGATGCCAGCTTAAGCCTTGATGGTGACTGACACTTCCAGGGAATAGAAGAGCCTCTCCAGGAAGCAGCGTAGACCCTTGGCCAGGAGAGAGTGTGCCATGTGGTGCCCTTGAAAAGTGAAAAGTGTCTGCTTTGTGTCCAGGAAGGGATTTGGTGGCCTGGGTATGGGGAGTGTGTGTCCCCGGGGCAGGGAGGGGGGATTGGATCCAGCTTAATCAGTGCCTGTGACAGTGGTGACACCCAGTGGAGGTCCCTTTGCCACCTGTCACTTCATCAGAGTTCTTTGAGGGCCCCATGTGCCTCCTGCTAACCCTGGCTGCCTGTGGCCCACCCGGGAAGTAGGGGCTCCACTGGGTGCTTCCTGCAGAGTTGGTGCTCTGTATTTCGAGAAGGAAATGAGGGCCTTGGCCACCGTCGCCATGCCTGAACCTTAGAGAGGATCAGGAGTGACTGTCTGAGGCCTTGTGTGTGGCTGTAGTGTATGTGTAGGCATTTGTTACCCTGTTCTATATTGTGTGTGTCACTGAGGCAGGAAATTCCCAGAGCTCTGTACCCCCAAGTGGGGCAGCTTCGAGGCCCTGGGCCAAGAGCCTGTGCACAGGGGCAGAGGGAGTGCCAGCAGGCCAGGGTGCCCATGCTGTTGATTGCCTGATGCTTGGCCACTGTGCTGACCCTTGGAGGTTTGCTCCTTCTCAGGGACTTCCTGGTTAAGATGGGAAGCAGCAGCCTTCCCCTGAGCTCCCTCACATATATTACATGGCAGCACCCTCCGTGAAGCCTATAGCTCCCACCATGAATGGCCAGCCCATCTCAAGGGCCTTGGGTAGTCAAGGGGCCCAGGGAGGGGTGACTCCTCTGGCACCATGGCATCTGGCAAAGGACTGAGGACAGGGGAGACCACCCCTCCTGCAGGTGGCATATGCCAGAGGGCCCAGGTTTGGCTCCATTCTATTTTTAAGGAGACCTCAGTAGCTGTACTGAGCTTGGGGGTGCCACATGTGAAGGCATAATGGGTAGTGGGAATGGAGAGTCACAGGCACAGCGTCCGTGAGAACCTGTGCTTCCAGGAGAGCCCAGCATGTGTCCAGCAGCTGCTCCTCTGATGGTGCACAGTGCAGGGTGGAGGAGAGCATCTCCCTGGATCCACAGCCCCTAGACAACTTATGGCCATCAGCCTGTAGACTCCAGGGCTTGAGGGGAGGTTGCTAATGCCCCTCTCTTCCATGAAGGCGTTTCTGGGGGCACTAATAGGAGTGACTGCTGATTTTAACTTGGGCAGATCCTAGAACCTTTTGTTGGAGTGGCCTGTTTGAGTTGGCTTGCTTTGCAGATGACAGCATAAATGGGCATAAGTAAAATTTGTAGATGAGAAATATGTTGCTTCCAGAACCCAAAAGGAAAGTGGCAAAGGGACCTCCACTGGGTGTCATCACTGTCACAGGCACCCAAAGGTCCGGAACGCAAAAGGAACTAAGAGATGTTGGAGACTTGTATTAATGTTGTGGATACGGAGAGGATTAATAGCTATTTTGTTGCAGTGTTGGGGATGGAATGGCTCTCAGTTTACCAAATAATTTTCAGGCGTTTAACCAAGATGCCAGGCCTCACACCACATGTGGGGTGATGGCCCCCGCTCTCGTTGTGAGTGCCTTTGTGAGTTACTTGTATGCCCTTAATTAGTGAGTCAAAGGAGCCTGGAGGAAGGCATCGTCAGTGTAATGTAACTGTGTTCCTGAGAAAGGCAGATGCAGGGGAGACCTTGGCCACATGACTGTGTGTGATGGCAGAGCTGTGGAGGTCCCCATGGGGAGCCTGGAAAAGATATCTAGTGTCCCTTTAGAGGGGAAGGCCAAGTGTGTCTGAGAGGCTGGTGAAATAGACACTGAACAGAATGTATTAACCAAGTCTATAGCAGCAAAGTACCAGTTGATTTGGATGGAGTCAGTGATTTCTATAACATTAGGTGTTGGATGTGGGGTCTGAGTGGACAGGGTCACGGCGTTAAGGTGGTGGTAATCCACCAGGAGGCACCCTTTCATTTTCTCCAGGTTTAGGAATGAGCCAAATTGCCCCGTGTAAAGGAGAAGCAGGGGGATTGACGTACCCTGTTTAAGTCTTGCATAATAAGTTTCCCTCCTGGGTCCTGTTGTAATTTGCATTGGGTGGTATTAACTGTTTTAATGGGGAGCAGGGGAGGGTCTGTGGGGTCTCATCTTGTCAAGCCAATTGATAAGTCAGACCAGGTGGCAGGAGTGCCAGGGAGCACCCGCCAGACTCACACCAGCCTGTAGTAAGTTAATGGTAGTTCTCGTCATGGGGGCAAGAACAGCCCTTTAGGGTGGGAGGAGATGACAGAGCCCGAGAGAGATAGCAACTGGCAGTTGCATCCCAGCTGACTGTTAGGGCTTGTTAGCAAGCAAAGAGCAGGCAGGGAGAGCTGGCCAGGTGTCCTCAGTCACGGTGGGCCCTTCTGTTCGTGAGCCAGTTATGGTCACCTCCTCTTCACCTCGTTGGTGAGGGAGGGGGGGTCTCACCCTTGGGTTAAGGGTATGGTGGACCCTTGACACCTAGCCCTGGGCAAGTGAGGACCACAGCAGTTCGTTCATTCATTCATTCATTCATTCACTCATTCAGGCAGCATATACTGTGTACCTGTGCCAGGCAGACAGCCCTGCCCTCATGCCGCTCACACAGCAGGCGCTGGGGTCAACGTTGATAGCAGTGAGGGCTGTGTGCCCCAGCAAATGGTGGGAGCGGCCCTGTGGAGGGAGGCCAAGAAGATCCCCTTTCCCCAGGAGGAGGTGTTGCAGGGGAGGCAAGAGAGGCTGCTTGGAGACAGTGCGTGAGCAGGCCAGCCTGGCAGGGGGTGGACAAGTCTTTCATCTTCACCCGTGGGTGGTTTCTGCCAGTCGAGATCAGAAGCAGAAAATAAAGAAGAACCTTAAGAGTTATTTAAAATTTAATTGACCTGATCTGTGAGATCTGAACAAGATGGGGGAAGAATTCATGCCTGTAAGAATGACCGTCTGGCTGAGAACCTGCCGAGGGTCAGGGTGACCCTGAGAAATGAATTGGATGCTGTGTTGGAAACTGCTCCTGGTAAACAAGCAGTTCCTGCTGCAGTGTCAGAAATGTACTCCAGAGCCCCTGCCCACGCTGTGTGGACCCTCCCCTAAAAACACACCCCAGTAAGAACAAGGCGGTGGGCAGAGATCAGTGGTCCTCAGTGTTCTGATCCTGTGGTCTTTGTGGGGTCTGGGTGGCCTGTTGCAGAAGCCCCTCAGGTGGTCCTGGTACCCCTGATGGGTGAGTACCACTGATCTTGTGCCACTTGCTCATGCTGTGGGCTGTGGGGTGGACTGGAGGCCCAGAGGTCACACAGAAACCGCTGGACCCAGCTTCCACCTGGTGCTCCATGTAGCTGGAATCTAGTTCAAGCTCTCAGATTTTTCTGCTGTGCTACTGAGCTATTTTTAAAACCACACTCTTTATTTTCTGAATTATAACTCAGTGAGCTGTGTTGACATGTTTTGTTCTCAGGTTTTCACAGGAAAGTAGTTTTTCTTATATAATTACATTATTTGCTTTTGATGACAGTTTTTCTTGATTTATAAAAGGAAATAATCACAATTGTCAGAATAGACAGAAAATTATAAAATAAAGATTACTTATGAACCCACCACCCAAAGGCAACTACTGTTAGCATTTTGGTATATATCCTTCTGAATGTTTCACAGTGCATGCACGTGTGTGTGTGTGTGTGTGTGTGTATCTTTCTCACTCAATTTTTTTTTTTTTTTTTTTGAGACAGTTTCGCTCTTGTTTTTCAGGCTGGAGTGCAATGGCATGATCTCAACTTACCGCAACCTCTGCCTCCTGGGTTCAAGCAATTCTGGTGCCTCAGCCTCCCGAGTTGCTGGGATTACAGGTGTGCACCACCATGCCCAGCTAATTTTTGTATTACTAGTAAAGATGAGGTTTCTCCATGTTGGTCAAGCTGGTCTCGAACTCCTGACCTCAGGTGATCTGCCCGCCTCGGCCTCCCAAAGTGCTGGGATTACAGGCGTGAGCCACTGCACCTGGTCTCTCGCTCAATTTTTAAACAGATTTGAGAAACATTTTTGTAATGTTTTGTAACTTACTTGATCAGACAACTCTTTCTGTATGAGAGTATGCAAATAGTTGTTTATTTCTACGTCTCCTGTGCTGATGAGGATGGTTCCAGGATTCACTGTGTATGATTATAAGTTGTGCGATGATGTTCGACCATGTCCAAAACTATGACGACACTGAGAGGTACTGACACCTGAAGGAAGTGATCACCTGTCTGGGGTCTTCTCAGCTGTGTGCCTTGGGAATGTGCATCCCACAACAGACCTTGAGCAGCCAGAGAAACTAGGCCAGCCTAGAGGACTCTGTCTTTAACCAGGTGATGCCTTTAAACCAGTAACCTTCTGCAACACTTCTCTCAGAATCAGGCCATTTCTCTCTGCCTCCTGCCGGTTCAATCTCCTGTTTGAACAAGCTGATCCTAACCATGGATGACGGACAGCGATGGGGTTGGCAGGCAGGAGTGGCAGCCCAGAAGCTGAGGGTCTTGGCCTGCCTTTGACACTAACTTGCTGTGTGATCTTGGGAAAACTGTTCATTTTCTTTGTTTGCAAAACAGAATGCTGTACTTCCTGTGAACATCCCAGGGCTGTTGTGAAAATGATAGAATGTGAGAGAGCTCTGAGAATTACAGACTGCTGCACAAGGGAACAAACGGGCATTCCTTTATTCATTTACAGTGACTGAGTGCATGTGGCCAAGTCTGCTCTGTGCCCTCATTATGCCCTGGGTTTCCTTCAGAGCATTTGTCACAGATCATCATTTCTTTCTCTCTTTTTTTTTTTTTTTTTTTGACTATCTGATAACCTGTGTTTGTTCTGCTCACAGTGTACCCTGGCATTTAGGGTGGAGGCTGGCAAATACTAGTCCGTAAGTACTGATCTGTGGAGTGGAGCCATGGAGAATCCCCAAGATTGCAGCAGTGAGAAGGGCTCTGTTCTCAGGAAGGGTGCGTGCCAGGGAGGGAGAGCAGATACACCTGCATTTCATGCTTCTGTTATGCAAAAGTGGGACCTGTCTTCAGAGAGGTTCAGAGAGTACATTGGGAATTCTGGGGAAATAGCTGTTAGGCTCTGGCTGAGAGGAGGTGCCTCAGCTGGCCACAAGGCCTAGCAATGTTTGGCCTGGGTGATGTGTCGGCCCGCAGCAGAGGGGAGGAGCATGGGCATGGCCCCCATGAGGGTCGTGAGAAGTTCCCTCTGCCACTGCAGCACATGACTGTGTACTAGAAAGAAGGAGGATCACGTGGATGTGTCTTTCCAGATTGCAAGGGGTCCAGATGCCCCTTTCTCAGGCAGTGTGTTGACTGCCATGGAGGATGTGCAAGCAAGCGCCATCCTCGTAGTGCCCCTGTGGGTTGTGCCTGTGAAGAGCACACACACTGGTTTTGTGGGAAGGCAGGTTAGAGGGACAAAGGGCCGTGGCGAAGGCAGCGTCTGTGGGCGGGAGTGGGGGACAGCTGTGGGAGAGGTACGGGCACATGCAGAGTGAATGTGGGACTGAGGTGGTCGGGGCTCAGAGTGAGGCTTGCATTTCTGGCAGAACCTTTCCTTGAGGCAGGCCACTTGGGAGAGGCAGGCTTGGAAGTGGCAGTCCTGAGAGACTGGCAGAGTGAGACACGTGCTCATCCCTACCAGGGCTTAGGTATATGGTCTGAAAGCTCGGAGGAGAGGTCTGGGCTGTGAGAAGTTTGGGAGTTGCTACATCTGAAATAGCGAGATCACGGGAAGAGATTCCCCAAATGCAGTTAACTATGGCTACATAACAAAGGACACCAAAGCTTAGCAGTTCGTTTAAAGCCAATTATTGTTTGATGCGGAATCCACAGGTTGGGCAGGGCCTGGTGAGAAGAACCTCCTGCTCTGCCCTGTGGCTGTTGGGCCAGCCCAAGATGGCGCACTTGTGTGCAAGGCTGGGCTGTGGGCAAGACCCTGGCTTATGGCCTCTACCTGTGACCATGTGGTCTTCCTCACAGCAGAGTAACTGGGAGCATGAGCAGCCCAAGAGATAGGACATAGAAGTTGTCAGTTTCTTAAGATCCACGCCCAGAAACTGCCACAGCGTCTCTTCCACTTTGTTCTCTCGGTTAAGCTGTAGGGACAAAGGGGAGAGGGGGGCAGAAACTCTAGCTCTCAGTGGGAATTGTGCTGGAGTTTAGGGCCCATTATGCATTGGTCCTACAAGGGGCTTGAAAATATCTGTTGAATGAATGAGTAAATGAAGGGTGTGCGCAAAGACGCAGTACAAGGAATATTGGGGGCACGAGGGGAACAGGTGCTGGAGAAATTCATCTGGAGTTCAGTTGCAGGGAGGCCAGTAGGATCCACACTGGGGAGGGCAGTGGACTCCAGGCTGGGGTCCGCACGTGAGTCCGGGACAGGCTGTCCGACGGGAGAACCAGATAAGGTGCCCACTAGGGTGCCAGTTTAGGGATGGGAGTGGAAGTGAGGCCTAGACCTGACCGCAGCCCTGGGTTCAGCCGATGTGAGTCTGACTGCCAGCTTCGGGCTTCCGCCTGCCCCAGCCTGCCCTCAGGCCTGAACATTCTGTTCCTGGTGCCTGTGGAATGCGTGGAGGACACACCCAACAACAGAACCCCAGGAGTTAGAGGTGGCTTCCCAGCCCCTTCTCCTTCTCTGTGTGAGGTGGGGTCAGCAGGGCCAGTCTCACCTTTGTAGCTGAAGAAAGTGAAGTCACTTTGGAAGCATTTTTATGAGTCTTCCAGGCCATGGAGGGAGAACAGGACTGCGTTTTTTTCTGTGAACACAGCTTCCTGTAGCCATGAACCCCCTGGCTGGACACAACTCGAGATGACCCAGGGCGTGGCTTTCTGCTCGGAGATCCACAGACTGTTGGCCTTGAGGAATAAAACTTGAGGTCTGTAGAGCTGGCCCGAGGAGGCGGTCCCTCTGTGCTGATATCTCCCCAGGCCTCCTCTGCCAGGAGGGGAACAGTCCAGGACACTTGTACAGGGCGAGGTGGCAGCAGACCTCTGTGTGGGCACTCACCAAGGTCAGGCCCCACGTACGGTCCAGCTCTGTCCAGCCCAAGCCAGTATGGACCGGCCTGCTGGGCTGCTGATTGCTGTCAAGGGCGGTGCGAAGGGACCATGAGCCTCCATGGCAGGCCAGCAGAGGGAGGTCCCGGCGGACACACAGCCACTGTCTGAGGAGAGCCTGACCTTCAGAGAGGGACAGCAGGGCCTGGCAGAGTCTCCATAATGAGGCCCTGAGTCACACTGGCCTTTGTTCCTCACTCATCTGTGCTGGCCCTCGGCCAAGGGGCTGTTGGGGAGCTTTCTGCAGGCGCACGGCACCTGGTGACTGGGAAGCTTCTGTTTGTGTGAACTTCGTGGGAACAGCGTCCTGGTGTGGGCCAGGAGGAGAGGACTGGAGCACCCCCGGCTCCGACTTCGTGCTCCTGGGATCGTGTTGCATTGCCTGGCCATGGTGGTCACCCAGCTGAATCTGGAGTTTTGCTTTCGGGGCAAGAAGCTGCGAGGCTTCAGCTGTGAGCTCACCCGGTCCCCACATGGGGTCTTGCCTGAGTCTTTCTTCACCATCATGTGCCAGGTCGTGGTGCCCATTCTGCTGTCCGGCTTGTGCATGATGGCGGCCGGCCTGGTGATGAACACCGTTCAAGTGCGTACTGGGTGTCTGGGCGATCAGGGGTGGGAGACACACTGACCGGGTCTCCTGGCACCACAGACAGGACAGGCTGGATTCATAAGGGGCCTCCAGAGTGGGACAGCAGCCCTGAACCTGCTCTTGCCGCTTGGGTGTCCCGGGTGTCAGTGAGGCTGTCAGGAGGGACCTCCAACACTGAGACCTCAGCGTTGGAGATTCACAGAATGATGGAGGTTTGTTAGAACCTTAGCCTACGTGTGCCTCCTCAGCCCAAGGAGCTCAAACCACCTTCCTCCCAGTGCATGTGGGTTCACGAGGCACAGTCTGCCACTCACCAGTGGAGGGGATTTTTAGTCACACTGTTCTGCCTTGATTTCCCCATCTGTAAAATGGGGATAATGAAAGCCCCAACCTCACAGAATTGTGAGGACCAGATCACTGAGTCTGTGTGCTGTGGTCCCTGTAGGGTAGGGGCATGACCGCTGCAGGCAGAGCTGCGGCATGCCCAGCCCTCAGCATCCTGGTGTGGCCCCTGGTGAAAAAGGACAAGGTTTGGAGCCCGAGGGTGCAGGTGGGAGGGCCACGGCGGTCTCCCTGCAGTGGAGGCATGTGCTGAGGGAGATTCGCTCATCACAATCTGTTTCTCCCCTAGCTTGGTTCAGGCAGCGTGTTGGAATCATTGAGAGGTTTGTGCTATCTGTCAGCTGAAGCATTTCGTAGAGTCAGTTTAGAAAAATTAGAAAATATGCCCAAGCAATGGAGGCAGGCTGTCCCCTCATCTCTATCACCGCTGCTGTGGACCTTTCAAGACAATTTTCTATGTACATATAAACATACACATATATGGTTTATACTATGCAGTTTTGCTTTTTTTTTTTTTTTTTTGAGGTGGAGTCTTGCCCTGTCGCCCAAGCTGGAATGCAATGGCGCAATCTCGGCTCACTGCAACCTCTGCCTCCTGGGTTCAGATGATTCTCCTGCCTCAGTTCCCAAGTAGCTGGGATTACAGGCGCCCACCACCATGCCCAGCTAATTTTTTTTGGATTTTTAGTAGAGATGGGGTGTCACCATGTTGGCCAGGCTGGTCTCGAACTCCTGACCTCGTGATCCACCCACCTCAACCTCCCAAAGTGCTGGGATTACAGGCGTGAGCCACCGTGCCTGGCCCGCAGTTTTGCTTTTTAATCTGTAAATGTAAATTTAAAATTTCAACCCACGAGGACACCCCAAATAGTGTTTCATGTTCCTGAGTGTACGCAGCACCTCCTTCCTTATGGCGACTCAGCGTCTGTCTGTGTCCCGGCTCCAAGTTGGAGAGGGGCAGCCTGTACCCACCAGGCCACCCAGGCTCCTAATGTGAGCTCACAACACCTCCCAGGCAGCTTCTGCTTGCTCATCTCAGTTGATGGGACACTCATCCCCTTTTGGGACTAGGGTGGCCTTTTGCATCCTGGCCAGCCCCCCATTAGAAAGCCTGTGTTTCTGTGGGCTTGCAACCTGAATACCCACTTCCTCCCCCAGTAGCCACACCCTAGAGCTGTGCTTATCGCTTCTTCCCTGAGACCACCCAATTGATGCTGGGGAGAGAGACTGTCAGGCATTCCGGAGGGCTGGGCAGGGAGTGGAGGCCACAAGCAGGTGTTTGCCTTGAAGGAAGAGGGAGCAGTCATTCTTCTTAGAGGTCAGGGGATCTGCAGAGGAGCAGGACAATTTGATTTGGACTTTAAAGGTAATGTAGCAATTTCCAGGATGCCCTGAAAAGACGTGAACATTCCAAGCAGAGGGATTTATGTGCAAAGATATGGGCGGATGATAGTGTGCATTTGTGGAGAGTGAGGGACGGGGTGGCTGCTGTCATGGGGAAAAGGACACTGGGCAGGAATGAGGAGCTCTGTCTGCTCTGCTCAGAGGGTGTGCTGTGCACTGAGTGCAGCAGGTGTTTGCTTTATGTTAAAACGAGTGTCTTGCTGGTTTTATTGAAGGGTAGCATAGACACACAGGAGAGCACACAATTCCTGTGTGCGTCTCCATGGACCACCTCAAGGTACAGGGGCTGTCGCAGCCCCACCTGGGGCATCCTCAGCAGAGCCCCAGCAGAGTCCTCTGTGCTCAGCCGTCTCAGCCCCACCTCTGACTCCAGTGCTGTGGGTTTGCATTGACTGTTCTTGTCATGTGCTTGTGTGTCTTTGGGGTTCATAGGACTTATGTGTTAGGTATACTCAGGAGAGGAGTTGGCAGTGAAGGGTTACAGGTGGCTGAGTGATGGGGTCATACTTGTGCCACAAAACTCACCCCAGGCAGTGGTGTCAAAGATGACCCCGAGGGTGAGGCTGGAGGAGCAGGGAAGAGCTGGGGGACTGTGGGCAGAGTTCAGAGCCCCTGGAGTGCAAGAATCATTATTTCTGATGATTTCAGCCTCCCCAGTGACTGATATAGGCATCTTTAAAGTGTTGCTGGAGAGGGCGGTGGCAGAATTTAAAACTTGTGAAGACTTGAATGTCAGATTGGAGAAAAGAAGGCGTTGAATCCTGGCTGGCAGAGCAGGAAGGACACGGGTGGCGAGGAGAAGTTTGGAGATTTGGGATTTGAGGTGCTTGTGGGGTGTTCAACCAGAGTTGGATGGGCAGATCTTATGCTCACAGAGACTTCTGAGCCGTAGACATTGGGGGGCACCTGCGCAAGCCCAGGGTGTCAGTCAGTGTATTTGCTGTTGGCTACAGGTAACAGGAAACCTAACTCAAAGGGACTTTAAAAACAAAGACACTTATTATCTCTGTAAAGAAGTCTAGAGATAGGACAGAATTGGTTAATTACTGGATTAACTGTGTCACCCAGCATTTTTTCACTTTACATTTGTATTAGTTTGCTAGGACTGCCATAAAAAAAATACCACAGAGCAGGTAGCTTAAACAACAGAAACTGATTTTTTTCCACAATTCCAGAGGCCAGAAGTCTGAGATGAAAGTGTTGGCAGGGTTGGTTTTTGAGCTTTGGAGATGGCCCTGTGTCTTCATATGGTCTCCCCTCTGTATGTGTCTAGGTCCAAATTTCCTCCTCTAATGAGGATGCCACTCATACTGGGCTAGGACTCACCCTCATGACTGCGTTTCAACTTAATTATCTCATTAAAGACAGTCTCTCCAAATACAGTCATGTTTTGGTACTAGGCATGAGGACTTCACCATATGAATTTTGGGGGACACAGTTCAGCCAGTGTCCGTAGACTTTGGTCCCATCACAGTTGTGTGATACCCAATGTGACCAAACAGGACTTCTCAGATCTCACTTGACCAGAGTCATAGCAACCACTGGCAAGGAGGATGGGACCACCGTGCATCAGGGTTCAGCTTCCACCCCATCTCCCGCCTAGGCTTCCTGCTGAAAGCCCCGGGAACACGGAGCAGGTGGGGTGGCTGCTGGAAGATAGTGCTGGGTGGGCAGTGGAAGGGTACTTAAGCTGCAGAAGGAAGAGGGTGTGGGGAGAAAGGAGAACTGAAGAGAAAGCAGGAAGGAAGGTCAGTATTAACATGGTCAGGAGGAGGAAAGGGGCCGAGACTGGGTGGATAGTGAGGTGGGCACAGGACTAGGGGCTAGAGGCTCAGAGGCCAGGGGAGAGGGTGCAGAGCTGTGCCTGTCAGCAAGTGCTTTATCCGTGCGGGGGCCGGGGGACAGTGCCACCCTGCAGGGAGAGCAGCAGATGGGGTTTACCCATCAGGAGGCCACCAGGCAAGGTGTCCTCTCACGCCTCAAAGGTGTCCTCACTTCCTTTAGGGAGACAGTGAGAGCCATAGGGCTGCAGCACTGAGGGTGATGGGTGAGGACAGGCATTTGTTCAAAGGTAGTAGTGCTGGGAGAGCAGGAGGAAGGCTGCTGGGTGGGGCAGGCTGAAAGGAGGGGTTTGCTGTGACTTTGGGGTTGGTGGGTGCCGGGTCTTGGGTATAGGCAGAGAGAGTACCCATGACCACACTGGGCTCCACAGGGGGCTAGGGAGAGTGTGGGTGGTGGTGCCCGAAGGCCAGCTGGGGAGTACGTGATGGTCTTGGTTCCCCTGCTGAGGACAGAGGCCCACCCTATGGTGGGTGGAGGGGTGTGCAGGCTGAGAGGACAACTGCACAGAGCTGTGGCCAGATGCCACCAGGAGACTGTGAGGCATGGGAGGACACCTTGCCTGGTGGCGTTGTTTTCTTCTCAAGTTTTAAGAGAGGGCAAACTCAGGACTCCACCAGAGCTGGAACTGGATTCTGAATTCCACGGCCTGGTAGATAAGGTACAGGAAGAAACTAAACAGTGCTCATCTTCCTTGGTATGAGAGCAGAAAGGAGTCTTAAAGGGCCTCTGGCCTGATCTCTTCACCTTCACGCCTGGTCAAGCCTGTTGCTGGGCAGCTTGTGGACGACTGTCCAAGTCCCTAGAGGCTGAGTGGGTTTGCACATCTTTACACAGCTCTTGCCTCGTAGGGGAGGGACAGGGCCTAGATCCCAGGCCACCTTTCTCCTTGATGACAAAGCAGGGATTTGTTTCCAGGTCTAGAATTCCAAAACCAGGAGAAGCTTCTAGTGTTAGGCATCAAAGATCTCTGCAGCAGCCAGACAGGCAAAATAAATCAGTAGGATCAGATGGGGCATTAAAACTGATTTAGGGGAACATCTAATTGCACGTTAAACAGTTAAGAATTGTTTTCACCTCTACCAATAAGTGTTTTCTCTTCCATTTTCCTTGAAGCATGAATCCCTTTCATCTGTCTTTGAAGTTATTGATTTTTCTACATTTAATGGAATAGAGGCATATTCTATGTTTTTAAAAACCCTGAGCCCCACAGGGTGCTCAGTAGCAGCTTGCACGCAGTCCCTGGACCTGGGGGCAGAGGGAGGCAGGGCCTGCATGGCCTGTGTGAAGATCCTGGATCCCCAGTAGAGGCAGGGCCCTTCCTCAGCCTGGCCGTCTTGTAGGTGTTTGTAGGCCTCCCCATTCATGAGAAATTCCCCAACTTTCTCATCCGGGACCCGTGCATGCCTCTACAGAACACAGTGCAGAGCACATGCAGCAGGGCTGCCACCCGCGGGCCTCCAGCCTGGCCTGGCCCACAGTGTGCTCATGGCCACTGATGCTGATTCAGTGAACAGCACTAAAAAGGTTTTCACAGCTTCATTTATTTCTGTTTAGTTTAAAGCCATTTAAGAAACAACTTAGTCCTATTAGATCATTTTATAGGGAGTGAAAAGTGACTTGCTGAAGGTTCTCTCAAGAAATTTCCAGAGATTTGCTGACGTGTGTGTTTGGCTTATCTCCTTACTCTTTCCTTACCAGCACTGGCCTGTGTTTGTGGAGGTGAAAGACCTTTTGACGTTGGTGCCGCCCCTGGTGGGCTTGAAGGGGAACCTGGAGATGACACTGGCATCCAGACTCTCCACAGCTGTAAGTGGACACTTGGACATTCGAGGCGGCCACAACGTGGGGCAGGCGCGTCCCTACCACCTGGTCTCCCCTGGCTCGTGGGCGGTGGGTTGGATTCTCCAAAACAATGGATATTTCTGGGTTTTGTTACCTCATGATGCTGTCCCTGGTCCCTCTCCCAGCCCAGCACCCTGGCTTTCCACTACCAAACTGGATGACTGAGGGATGTGCACAACCCTGCATGCCCCTGTTCCTCCTTTGACCTAAATGTCAGTGGGTGCCATGTGCCCCGAGTCTGCACACCGCCCTCCCACCCACATCCACCTGGACCCTGAGCTCAGCCCCATCACACATTCACGCAGAAGACACGACAAGCAATGCAGACCTGATGGAGGGTTCCATGGAGGAGACAGGAAGGGTTTGTCACCCAGGTTAACCTTCCTCAGTGGCTTCTACTCCCCAGAATGGCTCCCTGAATGCTTGATCACTGGAGGTGTCTTCTCTGGGCACTTGAACCAACACAGTTTCTAGCTTTGCCAGCTCTTCTCACACCTTCCCAGCTATCCCAGGAGACTGAAGCTTTTTCCCTTCTACTACACAGAATGGTTTCTCCCTTTCTCTGATGCCCATGTGATATCCTGTAGGTGACAAAGACTGTGGCAAGAGGAGGTTGTGGTGTGTTCAAGGAACTGAGAGGACAGCAACATAGCTAGAGAGCAGAGGGCAGATGGGGTGGGGGCAGGGGGCTGCTGAACATGAGGCTGAAGAGATAGGTGAGGTGTGAGTGGCCCAACAGTGGCCCTGAAGATAACCAGGTCCTGGTCTTGGAACCCGTGGATGTTAACTTATAGGGAAGAGGCCTTTGCAGAAGTGACTAAGAGAAGCCCCTTGGGATGGGAGATTGTTGTGGATTATCCAGATAGACCCAGTGTAACCACAGGGGTCCTTATAGAGGGGAACAGAGAGACATTTCAGACAGGAGAAAAGGCCATGTGGTGGAAGCAGCATACAAGAGGAAAGATGCTGTGCTCCTGGCTTTGATGACGGAGGAAGCGCCGTGAGCCAAGAGATGGAGCTCTCTGTGCTGGGAAAGAGAAGGAGACAGATTCTCCCCTAGAGCTTCCAGAGAGAGTGAGGTTTTGATTTTGGCCCCATAAGACTCATTTCAGACTCCTGTCCTCCAGAACTGTAAGAGGATGGATTTCTTTTGTTTTAAGCCACTAAGTTTGTTATAACAGCAAGAGGAAACTAACACATGGGGCCAGATCATGTGGAGCCTTGTGGGATGTGGAAATGTCTGAGCAGCTGGTAACATGATGCAGGCACACACATGCACACACAACTCGTGTGTATACATGCATATATGTGTGCACAATTGTTTTGGTCAGTGTTTGGGAGGGAAAAAAATATTGATAGTAATCTCCGCCATGGAGGCATTTCAGGTGTTTGTTTCATAGTACTTAACTGCATTTTTTTTTTTTTTTTTGAGGCAGTTTTGCTGTGTCACCCAGGCCGGAGTCCAGTGGCATGATCTTGGCTCACTGCATCCCCTGCCTCCTGGGCTCAAGTGATTCTCATGCCTAAGCCTCCTGAGTAGCTGGATTACACCCGGCCAATTTTTGTATTTTTAGCAGAGGCATGGTTTCACCATGTTGGTCAGGTTGGTCTTGAACTCCTGACCTCAAGTGACCTCCCAAACTGCTGGGATTATACGCATGAGTCACTGTGCCCAGCCCGTAACTACATTTTAAACACTTCTCTACAATGATCATATCTTAGTGTTTTAATTCTCTTAAAATACGTAAAACACGAGAGGAAGAACTATTAATGTAATTCTTGAACTCCTGACCTCATGATCCACCTGCCTGGGCCTCCCGAAGTGCTGGGATTACAGGCGTGAGCCACCGTGCCTGGCCATATTAATGTAATTCATTACAACAGTCTCAAAGGAGAATAGACACATTATTATCACAGTAGAACCTTCAAAGGTTTTACTTCTTTTTTTTTTTTTTTTTTGAGATGGGGTCTTGCTCATCGCCCAGGCTGGAGTGCAGTGGTGCGATCTCGGCTCACTGCAAGCTCCGCCTCCTGGGTTCATGCCATTCTCCTGTCTCAGCCTCCCGAATAGCTGGGACTACAGGCGCCCGCCACCACGCCTGGCTAATTTTTTGTATTTTTAGTAGAGACGGCATTTCACCGTGTTAGCCAGGATAGTCTCGATCTCCTGACCTCATGATCCGCCCGCCTCGGCCTCCCAAAGTGCTGGGATTACAGGTGTGAGCCACCGCGCCCGGCCTCAAAAAGTTTAAAACTCAAAGGTTTTACTTTGTTATTTTTTCAAAAAAATCAGTCTTAAGGTATAAATTGATAACAATAAAAACAGAGGGTTTAAGTGTGCAGGTCAATGACTTTTGATGAATACATACACCTTTGTAGCTATGACTCTAGTTGAGACACAGAACATCTCCATCTCCCTGGGAAGTTCTTGTCACTGTTGCAGCCCACTCCCCTACTCCATACCGGACCCTCTGATCTACCTTCAATCTCCATCTATTAGTTTTGCCTTCAACTCCCATATGTGACTTACAAAGATACTCTTAGTGCAACTTGAAACAGAAGAATATTTTATTTATGTTGTTCTGTGTATTCTGGCTAGTATAATAAACTAGGAAAAGAAAATAAGAGTCTTAAATATTGGAAAGGAAGACAAAAACTTATGTTATTAGTGATATGCTTACCTTCTTGGAAAATCTAAGCAAATCACTTAGAAAACTGTAAAACAAACAGTAAAGTGGGCCAGTTTCAAAACATCTAAATGAAATAAAATATATACATTAACATACATAAACTTGTCTCTATATACTCCTGTTCACACTGGAAATAGTCGTTTATAAAGTATAATTTAAAAAGAGATTCCCTTCAAACTATTAACCAGTTTTTAAATAGTTTCAGAATAATCCTCAAAACACAATGCGCAAAACCTATACAAATAAACTACAAAGCTTTATAAAGAGAAATAAAAATTTGGAGAGAGGTGAAGTTCCTGAATGGCAAAAGTCAATGTTGTAAAGTTATCAATTCTCTTTCTTTTAGCTTATAAAATTAATACAAATTTTTCTAATAACTAGTGATGGTGAGCATGAATGTGCTTATTGGCCATTTGTACGTCTTCTTTGGAAAACTGTCTATTCAAGTCCTTTACTCAGTTTTTAATTAGTTTTCTTGGTTGTTCTGTTGTTGAGTTGTAGTTCCTCATATATTCTGAATATTAATCTCTTATCAGTATATGCTTGGCAAATATTTTCTCCAGTTCTGTAGGATACCTTTTTGCCTTATGTCCTTTAATGCACAGAAGTTTTTAATTTTCATGTAGTTCATCTATTTTTGCTTTTGTCACCTGTGCTTTTGGTGTCATATCCAAGAAATCATTGCCAAGTCTAATGCCTTGAAACTTTTTGCCTATGTTTTCTTTTGATTACTTTTGTAGTTTGAATTCTTGTTTAGGTCTTTGATTCATTTCGAGTTTATTTTTGTACATGGTGTAACATAAGCATCCAACTTCATTCTTTTGCATGTGGATATTTGGTTTTCCCAGCTCCATTTTTTTGAAGACTGTCCTTTTCCCATTGAATGTCCATGGCACCCTTGTCATTTGACCGTATATTTGAGGGTTTATTTCCAGGATATTTTATTCCATTGATCTCTATGCCTGTCTTTATACCACACCATTCAGATTACTGTAGTTTTGTAATAAGTTTTGAAGTCATGAAGTATGAGACCTCCAACCTTGTTCTTTCTTGAGATTGTTTGGGCTATTCAGGGTCCCTTAAATTCCATAGGAATTTATGAATGTATTTTTCTATTTAATCAAAATACAGCATTTAGTTCTTGTTTGTTTGTTTGTTTTGAGACACGGTCACCCAGGCTGGAGTGCAGTGGCATGAACATGGCTTACTGTACCCTCTGCCTCCCAGGCTCAGGTGATCTTCCTACCTCAGCCTCCTGAGTTGCTGGGACCACAGGCATGAACCACTGCACCCAGCTAATTTTTGTATTCTTTGTAGAGACAGGATTTCACTATGTTGCCCAGGCTGGTCTCAAACTCCTGAGCTCAAGCTGTTTGCCCACTTTGGCCTCCCAAAGTGCTGGGATTACAGGCGTGAGTCACTGTGCTGGCCAGCATTTAGTTTTTTTGCTTAAATATTTTAATGTTTAGGTTTTGATGAGATTGTATTAAATTTGTAGATTCTTCAGCTAATATTGACATCTTTCTTTTTCTTTCTTTTTTTTTTTTTTTTTTTTGAGATGGAGTTTTGCTCCATCGCCCAGGCTGGAGTACAGTCACGCGATCTCAGCTCACTGCAACCTCCACCTCCCGGATTCAAACAATTCTCCTGCCTTAGCCTCCCAAGTAGCTGGGATTACAGGCACCTGCCACCATGCCTGGCTAATTTTTGTATTTTTAATAGAGTTGGGGTTTCACCGTGTTGGCCAGGCTGGTCTTGAACTCCTGACCTCAAGTGATCCACCTGCCTCAACCTCCCAAAGTGCTGGGATTACAGGCATGAGCCACCGTGCCCAGCCTAGTATTGACATCTTAACAATATTAAGTCTTCCAGTCCATGGATTTGGCATGTCTTTTCATTTATTTGTGTCTTCTTGAATTTCTTCGGAAACACTTTGTGGTTTTTAATGTACTAGTCTTTTGCCTTCTTGGTTAAGTTAATTCATAAGTGTTTTATCCCTTTTGATGCTATTATAAATGGTGTTGTTTTTTAATTCTTTTTTGAATTATTCATTGTTATTATATAGAAACACAACTGATTTTTGTTTGTTGATTTTGTATCCTTCATCTTTGCTGAATTCATTTATTATAAAAATTTGTGTGTGTGTGTGTGTAATCCTTAGAGTTTTCAACATACAAGATTACATTATCTGCAAACAGAGATAATATTACTTCTTCTTTTCCAGTTCATATACCTTTTACTTTTTTTTATTTCTTGCCTAATTTCTTTGGCCAGAACTTTTAGTAGTGTGTTAAATAGAAGTAGTGAAAGCAGGCATCCTTGTCCTGTTCCTGATCTTGGAGCAAAAGTTTGTCTGCCACCATTAAGAGTGATGTTTACTGTGGGATTTTCACATATAATCTTTATTATGTTGAAGTAGTTTCCTTTTATTTCTAGTTTCTTGGGTGTGTTTTTTTAATCATAGAAAGATGTTGAATTTTGTCAGATGCTTTGTTCATCATGTGGTTTTTTTTCCCCCATTGATTCTGTTAACATGGATTGATTGATTTTTCTGTGTGGAACTATCTTGTATTCCAGGAACAAACCCACTTGGTCATGGTGCATAATCCTTTTAATATACTGTTGTATTCAGTTTATTAGTATTCTTTGAAGATTTTTGCATCAATATTCAGCAGATATTGGCCTGTAGATTTTTCTTCTAGTGTCTTTGTCTGGCTTTGGTGTTAGGGTAACACTGTTCTCATAGGATGAATTTGAAAGTATTTCTCCCTCTTCAATTTTCTGGGACAGTTTATGGAGGATTGGTGTTAATTTTTCTTTAAATGTTTGGTAGAAGTCACTAGTGAAGCCTTCTGGTCCTGGGTTTTCTTTGTTGGGAGGTCTTAATTACTGATTTAGTTTTCTTAGTTTTCAGCATATTCCGATTTTCTATTTCCCCATGATTCAGTCGTGGTAAATTGTGTTTCTCTAGGAATATATCATTTCAGTTAGGCTGCCTAGTGTGTTTGGATACAATTTCCTCTCTTGTATTCCTTTTTATTTCTGTAGAATCAGTAGTTATGTCCCATTTTCATTTTTAATTACAATTTTTTGAGACTTCTTTTTTTCTTAGTCAATTTAGCTAAAGGCTTTGAGTTGTTTTTTTGTTTTGTTTTGTTTTGTTTTTTAAGGAACTAATCAATTCTTAGTTTCATTGATTTTTCTCTGTTATCTTTCTATTCTCTAGTTTATTTATCCCTGCTATAATCTTTATTATTTCCTTTTTTCTGTGAACTTTGGGTTTAGTTTGCTCTTTTCTTAGTTTCCTAAGGTATAAGTTCAGGTGGTTTATTTGAGATCTTTTTTTTTTAATGGAATTGTTTACAGCTATAAATTTCCCTTTAAAACTGCTTTCACTGCATCTTATAAATTATGATGTGTTGTATTTTCATTTTCATTTGTCTCGAGATATCTTCTAATTTACTTTGGAATTTTTTTTTTTTTTTTGGACCCACTGGTTGTTCACGTGTGTGTTGCTTGATTTCCACATTTTTGGAGATTCTTCAATCTGGAGATTGGAAAATATACTCTGTATGATTTTAATCATCTCAAATATATTAAGACTGGTTTCATGGCCTAACATATGATCTCTCTTGGAGAATGTTTCATGTTCACATTTCATTGAGAAAAATGTGTATTCTTCCATTGTTTGGTGGAGTGTTTTGTACGTTTTTTAGGTCCAGTCTATTCCTAGTGTTATTCAAACCGTCTGTTTCCTTACTGATCTTCTGTCTGGTTGTTGTATTCATCATTGATGGTGTGGTATTGAAGTCTCCAACTATTGTTGAACTCCTCTCTGTTTCTTTCTTCAGTTCTGTCAGTGTTTGCATCATATGTTTTGGGAACTTTGATGTTTGGTAAAACATGTTTCACTATTTGTAATTGTTCTATCTTTGGGATGATTTCATCCTTTTATCATTGTATAATGTCTTTCTTTGTATTTTGTAACAGTTTTTGACTTAAAGTCCATTTTGTCTTAAATTAGCATAGCCACCCCAGCCCTCTTTTGCTACTATTTGCATGGAATATCTTTTACCATCTTTTCACAATAAACCTTTATGTGTCCTTAAATCTAAAGTGAATTTCTTATGGACAACATATAGTTGAATCCTGTTTTTGTTTTGTTTTGTTCTTAATCCATTCTGCCAGTCTTTGTATTTTGATTAGGGGATTTAACCCATTTACATTGAAAGTAATTACTGATAGGGAAGGACTTACTGTTGCCATTTTATTTGTTTTCTGTGTCTTAATAGCTTTTTTTGTCTCTTATTTCTTCCCTATTACCTTCCTCTGTAGTGGTTTGTTTTTTGTTTTTGTTTTGGCAGTGATATGTTTTGATTGCCTTCTTAATTCTTTTTGTTTGTATTTTATAAATGTTTTCTTTGTAATTACCATGGGGATTACATACAGCATCCTAAAGTTATTACAATCTACCTTAAACTGACAGCAGCTTAACTTCAATTGCATATAAAACTCTACTGTTTACAGTTCTGCCTCTGAACTTTGTTATTGATGTCATAATATTTCTTTTTATATTGTGTACCTATTAAAATAAAGTTATACTTTTGTGCTTTTGTGTTTTAAATGCTTATAAAAAATTTTTACAAACCAATTTTAAAATAATACAATTTTTAATACCTTTTTGTGCATTTACCTTTATTGGAGAACATTATATTTTCATTTAGCTTCAAGTTCCTGTCTGGCATTCTTTCATTTCCACTTAAAGGACTCTCTTTACCATTTCTTGTAGGGCAGATCTAGTAATAATGAACTCCCTTAGCTTTCATTTAGGAATGTCTTAATTTTTCCCTCATTTGTGTAAAATAGTTTTGCCAGATATAGAATTCTCAGTTGACAGGTGTTTTTATCCGGCACTTTAAATATATTAATATTATTACCTCTGGACTGCAGGTTTCTGCTGAGAAATCCACTGATGATTTTATTGAGGATCTTTTGTATGTTATGAGTCTTTTTCCTCTGTTGGCTTTGAAGATTCTCTTTTTGTTTTTGACTTTCAAATAGTTTGTTTATAATGTGTCTCAGTATCGATATTTTTGAGTTTATCCTACTTAAAATTCATATACCTTACATTTCTATATTCATATCTTTTTTTTTCAAATGTGGGAAGTTTTTGGCCATTGTTTCTTCAAACAAGCTCTCTGCCCACTTATCTCTCTCTTTCCTTTCTGGAATTCCAAATTGTATGTATTACAATGGAGTGTTCTATAATTTCCTTAAGTTTTATTCATTTTTCTTAAATCTTCTTTATTTTTGTTCTTCAGACTTGATAATTTCAAATGACCTATTTTCAAATTTGCTCATTCCTCTGTTAGAGTTTGCTGTTGAACCTCTGCAGAGAATTTTTCAATTCAATTATTGTTTTTTTCAGTTCCAGTATTTCTATTTGGTTCTTTCTTTATGATTTCTATTTCTTTGTTGACATTTTCATCTTGTTCATATCTTTTTTTTTAATTTCCTACAGTTATATGTCATTTAGCTCACTGAACATATTTAAGATAGTTGTTTTAAAGTCTTTGCAAGCTTGAAGACTTTCTTTAGTATCTGTCAATTTTTTTTGTTTTTATGACTAGACTGTGTTTTACTTTTTTTGGGTATCCTTTCTCATCTTTTATTAAAAATCAAGTATTTGCAAAACAGCTCTCTCCCCAATCTTTGCAGACTGGCTCTGTGCAGGGAAAAATCTTCACCAATTAGTCTGGCATGAAGGCTTAAGGTCTTTTTAGGGGTTTTCTGGCATGCATCTCCCAGGGCCTGTGGATGTGCTTTTTCTCTCCAATTCCCCCATATACAAGGCTGCTTTTAAATGTCTTAATTTCCCTCAGAGTGTCAACTCCGCTTCTTCTCTGGGCCTTGACATTCTATTGTGTTCCTCTGTCCATAGTCTCTTTCCCCTAGGTACCCATGGGTCTACATTTCCTCCATGGCTCTAACATGTTGGGCACCTCTGTGGCCTTCATCCTAATGTCCAAACAGTGTCACCATTTCCATTTGCTCTCGAGAGAGAGAGACAGAAACCAGTTACTTGGGCAGCTCCCAGGCAAGCCAGAGGATAGCCAGCAGGTTCTATTCCTTTCTTTCCTTCTTTCTTTCTAGGATTAGGTGATTTCTCCCAACCGCACCATGCTGTGCGGAGGAGGGGGTGGTGCAAGGGCAAGCAGAAACACCATGGAATTTCCTACTGGTTTGAGGGTGGCTTTTTCTTGGTTGGATTTTCTCTTGGTTGCTGCAGATCTTAACTGGTTTCTGGGCTGCCTCAAAGTATTTTGGTCAGTCCGTTTCTTATTTGATGTGTCTGTGGGGAAACAAGGGCCTGGAGGTGCCTATTCACCATCTTGCTGGTGCCACTCTTTCTCAGCTGCCTTTTAAATTTATTTTTGCTTTGATTGAGTACATCCTCTACTAATTGTTTTAGATAAGATTTGTTGGAAGTCAACTTTGGACATTTGGAGTTGGAAAATGCTTTACTTTTTCCTTACCATTGAATGCCAGCCTGGCTGGCTAGGGAATGCAATGTTCACAATTATTTTCCTGCAGTACTGAAGTTATAGTTTCAGTACCTTCTTGTGCCCAGTGTTGCTGATGGAAGCCTGTGCCCTTTTGAGTCTCATTTTTTTTAGGTAATTTATCTTTCTATCCTTTTTGGAGATTTTTTTCTTTTATCATCTGTGTTATGGAATTTCACCATGATGTTTCTGGCATAGACTTTTTCTCATTGTCTTACATGTATCTTGGAGTTTTTCAATCTAAAGACATCTGTCTTCAGCTCTATAGAAAACTTTTTGGGTTTTTTGTATTTTTATATTCATTCTTATTCATTTCCCCGCCCTCCCCTCCCTGGAACTCCTATTTGGGTACATATTGTAGTTTCTGAGTCTACCTTTTTGAGTTTCTTAACTCTTTTTTCATACTCCCTACATTTCTGCTAGAATACTTCTGCTCCATTTAATTTTTCACTGATTCACTCATCACTCTCTCTCTTTAACCACTGTGCTATTGAAATCATCTAATGAAAAGATTTTTTTTTAATTTTAAATTCAGAAATAGAATATGTACTTTCTAGAATCTCAAAAATTATCTTTTTATTTATGAGGGACCATTCTCTGACATCTCATTTAGTTAACTTATCCTAGATACTTACTTGGTTTCATACTTTGATTCTGTTTCCCTAGATTTTGTACTTCCATTGGTTGACTTTGATGAATTTCAAACTCAGAGCCTTGTGGCTTGCCTTTAGTGAATAGGTGCTTGTGCATAATTTTATTTTAGATTTACACTTACCTCGTAGATCTGCAAATACTGCCCTTAGTTAGAGGAAGCTCTCTCTAAGGATTGGAGGGAGGGCAGTCAGAATGTGTTGCCTAGACTATGTGCCAGTAACTCTTTTCATGGGTATGGGGGCTCTGTGTCCCTCTTGTCACGGCCACTTGGGGCACTGCCCCGCCTCTCTGACCCCATCACTCTCGCTGCATCTGCTTGGAGCTAGGCCAGGTGGCCACATCTCATTCTTGGCACAAACCAAGCAGGCAGGGGAAAGGTCAACCCTCCTTGAAGCTCCTGCAGAGGTCTCTGCAGCAAATGCCCTTTCAGCTGCTCCAGGCTCCCTTCTGCTCCCATTATCCCCAGGACTACCTCTGCCTTTTGCAATAGGCCTTTCCTCTGTAGTTTTCAGTTATGGATTCTCTTGTCAACCCAATTTATCACTTTCCATTGTTAAGGGATTCCTTTTCATTTCTGTTACAGTATAAATACCTCTTCTTGTTTTCCATCGCTCTATTACATTTTAAAAACTATCTCCTCAGTGCTAGAATGAATCCTGTGATGCTGGATTCGGGTTGGAAATAAGCATGAACTCATGTTTATTGTAATATGTATGTAGAGAGATATTTATGGTGTATATAGATGCATGGATAGTTACTTTATTCTTGAGGTTAAAAGCCTGCGCTCATATTTATTCTGTTGCTGAAATGGTTCTAGCTCGGGTGGCTCCTGCTTCCTGACATGCCCCACCCGCTCTTGGGCACTCCCTTACCTTTTGGCACTGTGAAATACTCCAGGTACACACTTTGTATTTTCCTTGCCCTGGCCCTAGAATGAGCCATTTTCCTAAGGAAGCTGGCTCTTTTATTGAAGAACTGAATTTAGCAAACAAGATCTGGGCAGTGGGTGTACTTGTTGCTCCTGGGATGCCACCACTTCTAGTTCCTCTCAGTGCACTGAATTAGGAAACGTATATATGTATGCTAACCTGTGTATGTACACATATCCACAGGTAAGATCCCTTAATACATTATTAGAGTGTGGGACTTTAAAGAGAAGGATCTTTGCATAGCCTCAAAGCATCTCCTTTAAATATGTGTGGATTGCTCTGGGTGTTTTAACATATGTCCTCAAATCTTGGATATACTGCCTTAGAGGAGCTAAAGCTTAATTCCTTCCCCTTGAGTGTGGGCAAGACCTAACGACTCATTTCTACCTGAGAATATAGGAAGGAAAAAAATAGTGTTTGCAGTGGAGAAACCTGGCAGATGCCACCTCGGCAGTGACCTGGGTCAGCAGCATTGGTGAGGAGTCTCGCTATCACCTGTGACAGGGTGCACAGTGAATTCTCCTCACCTCACTGGTCTTCTACCTCAAAATCCACAATCTCAGTTTAATCATGAGGAAGCCTCAGACAAACCCAAATTGAGGGACATCCTACAAAATAGCTGACTTGTATTCTTCTACAGTGAGACTCAGGAGCTGTGGCTAAATGCAGTGGGCGATCCTGATTTAATTCCTGGAACATAAAAAAGGACATTAGTGAGAAAACTGGGAACATATGAATACATTCCATAGTTTAGTTACTAGTGTTGTACCAGTGTTCAATTTTTAGTTTGGTGACTATGTTCGTCCATTTGTGTTGCTCTAAAGGAATACCTGAGACTTGGTAATTTATAAAGAAAAGAGGTTTATTTGGCTTATAGTCTGCAGGCTGTACAGGAAGCATGGTGTCAGCATCTGCTTCTGGTGAGGGCTTCAGGAAGCTTCCAATTATGGTGGAAGCTGAAGGGGAGCCAATGTGTCACATGGTGAGAGACGGAGCAAGAGAGAGGGAAGGAGGAGGTGCTAGACTCAATCAGCTCTCATGTGAACTCAGAGCAAGAACTCACTCATTACCATGAGGAGGGCACCCAGCCATTCATGAAGGATCCACCCCCATGACCCAAACACCTCCCACCAGGCCCCACCTCCAACACTGGGGATCACATTTCAACATGAGAATTGGAAGGGACAAATATCCAAACCAGATCATTCTTCCCCTGGCCCCCTCAAATATCTCATTCTCACATTACAAAATGCAATCATCCCTTTCCAGTAGTCCCCAAAAGTCTTAACTCATTCCAGCATCAACTCAATCAAAAGTCCAATGTCTCATCTGAAACCCAACACATTTCTTCCACTTGTGAGTGATTTACTCCTATCCCAAGATGCAATGGTGGTACAGGCATTAGGTAAACATTCTCATTCCAAAAGGCAGAAATCAGCTGAAAGAAACAAACAACAGGCCCCATGCAAGTCTGAAGCCCAGCAGACAGGCATTACATTTTAAAGCTTCATAGTGATCTCCCTTGACTCCACGTCCTGCGTTCAGGGCACACTGGTGCAAACAGTAGGCTCCCAAGGCCTCTGGACTTCTCTACCCCTGTGGCTGCTTTCATGGTGGGAGTTGAGTGCCTGTGGCTTTTCCGGGCACACAGTACAAGCTGGCTAGTGGCTCTCCTATTCTAGGGTATGGAGGGTGGTGGTCTCCTTTCCAAGCTCCACTAGGCATTGGCCCAGTGGGGGCTTTAGGTGGCCTCTAACCCCACATTTCCCCTTGGCACTGCCCTACTAGGGTTTCTCTGTGGGGATTCTGCCCCAGTGGCAGGCTTCTATCTGGATATCCGGGCTTTCACATACATCCTTTAAAATCTAGGTGAAAGCAGCCAAACCTCCTTCACTCTTGCATTCCATGTGCTGACAGACTTTACACCACTTGGAAGCCACCAAGGTATAAGGCTTGCATCCTCTGAAGCAGCACCCGAAGCTGTACTTGATGTCCTTTGAGCCATGGCTGGAGCTGGAACAGCCAGGGATGTTGGAAGCAGTGTCCCAAGACTGTACAGGGAAGCGGTGCCCTAGCCCCAAAACCATTCTTTCCTCCTAAGCCACTGGACCTGTGATGGGAGGGGCTGCCTCAAAAATCTGAAATGTCTCAAGGCTTTTTTCCCATTGTATTGATTATCAGCACTGGTTCCCTTTTCTCTCTAGCCACTGGTTGCTCTTTAGGCCCCTTTGATTCCTTCTCTACCACAAGGCAAGGCTGCAAATTTTTCAAAATTTTATGCTCTGCTTTTCTTTTAAATATAAGTTTCAACTTTTAGTCACTCATTTGCCCCCACATCTGTTTGTAGGTTGTTAGAAGCAGCCACACCATGTCTCTAGAAATTTGCTCCTTAGAAATTTCTCCTGCCTGATACCCTAAGACAGCACTCCTAAGTTCAACCTTCCACAAATCCCTAGAGCATGGGCACAGTGCAGCCAAGTTCTATGCTAAGGTGTAACAAGGGTGACCTTTTCTCTAGTTCCCAATAACTTTCTCATTTCTATCTGAGACCTCATCAGCCTGGCCTTCTCTGTCCATATCTCTATCAGCATTTTGGCCAAAACCATTTAACAAATCTGTAAGAAGTTCCAAACTTGCCTTCATTTTCCTGTCTTCTTCTGAGCCCTCCAAACTCTACAGGCTGTACAAGAAGAAGCATAGTGGTAGCATCTGCTTCCAGGAAGCTTCCACTCATGGTGGAGGCAAAGGGGAGCAGGCATCACATGGCAAGAAAGGGAGGAGAGAGGAAGGAGGTGCCAGACTCTTAAACAATTAGCTGTCATGTGAACTCAGTGAGAACTCACTCATTACCACAAGAAGGGCACCAAGCTATTCATGAGGGATCTGTCCCCATGACCCAGACACCTCCCACCGGATCCTACCTCCAACACTGGGGATCACACTTCCACATGAGATTTGGAGGGGACACACATCCAAACCATATGCGTGACTATCTCAGGTTATGTAAGTATTATCAGGAGAGGTTGGGTGCAGGGTATGTAGGAACTCTCTCTGTTGACTTTGAAACTTTTCCGAAGTCTAAAATTATTCCCAAATAAAATGTTAAAAGATTGTCTTACCCCAATCTGGAAAGGAGGACAGCAAACCAGATGTTTCATCTTCCTTTTTAAATCCAGTAAGTGTATTTTGTTATTAGAAAAAAAATACAGAAAGTAATAAGGATAGCAAAACAGATGTTCCATCTTTCGTCTTAATCTAGTAAGTGTATTTTGTTATTAGAAAAAAATACAGAAAGTAATGACAAATTACGTGAGTGGGCTAAATGTCCTTCCGAAGAGGTGAGTCATTGGATAGGTCAGGATCCTGGTAGGAGAGAGGGGACATACAAGTGGGCAGTGAGCAGAGTTTCAGGAAGGGTTCACTCAGGAAACCAAGAAGAGGCGGCAAAGCACCCCAGGACTCACACCCACAGGGAGTGAGTATCACTTCAGTTCTCAAGGGGCAGAGGGAGGAAAGGCCGTTTCCAGATCCTGGCGGGTGGGGTTGGGGCTGTGCGTGTAGCTGTGGGTGAAGGCTAACCCACTGGAGCTGTGGGTTTAGGTGGAAGATCACAGCCCCTGCCCCATAGGAAGGGTGCAATGGTCACACACCCCAGTCTCACTCACTGTTGGGCCTCCAGTGCGGTTCTGGCTCCCCATTGGCCAGAACCAACCAGAAGTGAAAGGGCAAGGGGGGTGTGTTGAGCTTGTTGATGCCATCCTCACAGGGCAGCCTCGCAGGCCCAGAGCTGGTGGAGGGGAGAGCAGGCCCGAGGCATGCATGGAGAATACCCAGCGCTGGCACCCCAACTTGGTGAAAGCAGGCTGTTTTACATAGACAGTAAGGAAAGGCTTAGAAAATCTAGAACGGAGACAGGATCCTGTGGGATTTTTTGTAGAAGCCTGGAATTGTCAGATTCAAAGAAGTTTTTTTAAAAAATCAATGAAATCTAAATGCACATTGAGGAAGGGCCTCTGTGAAATCTGTCTGTTGAGGAAAATCTGGGTTGCTCTCCATAAATGCTCCTGCCTCCCACTGGTTTTCTCTTTGAACTCTTCATCCCTATTCAGACTGGCCCCATGCCTGCAGCTATTTCCCCTGATAACTCTAGGACCTCCATTCCAGGGCAGAAAAATGTCCCTACCTAATGGAGACCTGCTCCCCGAGAGCCCCCTTGTGGGTGGTGACAAACACTCCTTCCTTGACCAAACCCAAGTCAGGCTTCTCTGAGCTGTCTTCTCCACTTGCCTGCTGGCTCTGCTCTGGAGAAGAGCCCTGCTAAGCTGGTTTACTGGAAATCCCCTACCCTGATATCCAGCCAGGCTCCTCTTCTCCACTCTTGGTATCTGATCACGGTGCTCCCCCCATCCTTGATAGCCAACTGAATACACTTAATTTCATTGGCTCCCTTGCCCTGCACATTGGCTCTTCACCCTCAGTTATCCCTGTAGTGCTCAGCGTTGACTTCATTCTTTCTCCCTCATGGCAGTAGTCTTGGAGGAGGTCCTCTTTGCTGTTTTTGACAAGCGTCAGGATTGTTTCTCTTAGGCAGTGGTCTGTGTTCCTCCACCCAAACCCACAGCTCCCGTGGCTCCTGCTGGCCTGGCATGCTGCTTCCTGTCTGTCCCATCTCACCTCCTTCCCTCTTCATCACCAGCTTAGTCAGTCCCCTACAGTCCTGGGAAACATAGTGTTCGGTGATCTTCTCTGTACTAAATCCCACCACCATCCTGGAAGTTGAGTCATAGGCTGAGTCACAGGGATGACTCATCCAAAACCCAAGCCTCCAAGTTTTTGGACGGCTCAGCTCTAGTGAGTGCCACCTTCAGTCCACTTCAGCCACCCTGGCCCTGAAATACTCTGGACACTCTGAAATCTTAATCCCTTTACACCCTACATCTTGCCATACTTCTTCCCCTCCCATGTCTCTCTCTCCCACCTCTGTGGATGTCTGAGCTCCTCATCCTCCTGCCCTCACTGCTTTACATCTTGGTCTCACTTCCTGCTTTGTGCAGCCTTCGCTCAGTGATGTGCTCCTGGACGCCAGGGATGGACTCAGGCTCACATACATAGCAAGGGCCAGGCTGCCATGTGGGCTGTACAGGCTATAAATGTTTTATAGATGATAAATATTTTGAGAAAGTATCTTTTCTGACTCATACTCAGAAATCATATGGACCAGCACAACTCCCTTATCTGATAAGATCAGCACCCAGGTTGGAGCTGGATGATTAATAGAAAACATGAGTTGAAGCAGCAGACAGGCACACTTAGGTCCCAGTGAACACACGGTGCAGCTGCAGAGCAGAAGAGGGGGTGAGTTATTGGCTATGCGTGCTCATCACGCCCTGGGCTCTGCTGCGTCTCTGCCCTGCCTCCTTCCCTTACTGTTCAAACAGGGACACCTGCGGTGGGTGTTGTATCTACTCAACAAGAGTGGACTAAGCCTACCCACAGTCAGGTGCTGTGTCCCAGACGTCAGTCATGAAGACAAAAAGGCTCCCCTTCTCTGTGAAAAGAAAATGAATTATCAAGTGTTAGTAGTAGACGTATTATTATATTTTTCTCCTTGGAGTTCAGGAACTTAATGAACTGAGTTTAAGGAATCTAGGAAAATATATTTGCTTTGAAAACTTTTCTTATTTATGTCTTGAATTTTGTTGGTAATTGTTATGCTGTTAGGAGCCAAAAACCATTTTTAAAGGAGAAAGTCGTATTTATGATCTCTCTTTTTTATCCTAAGAGAAGAGAGACTTATATGTGTTCCTTAAATGGGATGATTTTGCCGAGGTGACATTGAGGGGATTGGTGGTCATTGGAGATAAGGCTAGCTTCAGGGTAGAGGAGGGTGTTGTAGGTGGCAGGGGGACCTGGCCACAGACTGGGCTTCACAGTAGGAGGCCTTGACTGAGGTCTGCATATGAGTTTGAGAGCTAGAAATGGCCTTGAAATTGCTAACATGCATGCCTGTGTGTGTGCATGCATGTGTGCCTCTATGCATTGTGCGTGGCTATGTGTGCCTGTGTGTACCGCTGTGTGTGTGCAGTCATATACTTGCACGGTCATGGAGGACTGGTCCATGACCCCCATCCAGTTCTCAAAGGGGTCTGTGCCCTAACGTTTCTCCCCAGTCCCCATATAAGAAGGCCAGTTCGCTGTTTGGAAAGCTGAGCAGAGTAATTTTTCTGACGCTGATGAAATGGTATTCGTTGATTTCTCCCCAGAGAGACTGCCTTTTCCAGGAAGGGTTGACCTGGCTTTGGGCCTACCAGTCCTACCTTTGTCCTTTTCTCTTCATTCTAGGCCAACACTGGACAAATTGATGACCCCCAGGAGCAGCACAGAGTCATCAGCAGCAACCTGGCCCTCATCCAGGTGAGTCTCCACCTTGTCCGACCTCCCTTCTGAATCTGCAGCCAGGCTTGCCCAGGTGGGAAGGGTGAAGCCTAGTGAGCTCTCGACTCTGCACTCTGGCCTGAACTTTGAGAACAGCTAGCTACCTGTCCCTCCCATATCCAATAGACCACACTCACGCAGCTTCTGGAGGCTCAGCCCACCTGAAGCAGACCCAGGGTCCCTCCAGCTTCCCCACTCCCTCCTTTCCAAGCCCCACTTCTTGAAAGACTCACCTGTACTTGCTCTTTCTTTGTCTCATGGCCTGCACAGTACTAACAGGCTTCTCTTTCCTCCAATTGTGCTTCCCAGGCCACAGGTGTTCCCCTGACTGAGGCAGCCTGTGATTGCCTCTTACATGTGATCTTACTTTTTCTGGGCATCTGTGGATCCTTCCTGCCTGGAAATCCTCCCTTGGCTCTGCTCCTGCCTCTCTGCCTGGTCCTTCTCAGCCTGCAAGAGACATCTTAACCCCTTAGCTGCTTCATGCTCCTCTCACTCACACATCCTTCTCCCAGGTCCCAGTTCTGCTAAGCTTTTTTCCTGGGACCTTGCCACAGAGTGTCACTAAGTTAGGAGGCCCAAGGCAGGGGGAGATGAGGAAGAGATTGGCTGAGAGGCAAGAGGAGAGGCTGGGCCTGGACATAGACTGGAGGTAGCTTTATCCTAGAACCTTCTGGGCATCTCTGGGTGGGGGTGGTCTGTGGCAGCACTGAGAATATGGACCGTGAGATCAGGCAGCCCATCGTCTATCCATCCACTGGATAGCCTTGATCAGGGCTGACTCCCCCTGTCCATCAGTTAGGATGATACCTACTTTATCCCTCACCTGGGTTCCAGAACCAGTACATCTAACTCTACAGGGCATCTCCATCTGCCTATCCCCAAGGCACCCCCAAAACAGCCAAGTCTGGCCTCATTATCTTCTCTTCCCATACTCACCTCTGCTAAAGTCCCCAACTCAGTCTAGTCTGATGGTTGAAAGCTCACTTTGGGAATCAGCCCACTGAGGGGCCTCAGGCAAGTCACTTCACCTTACCTGTGCAGGGGTGTTGTGAAGTTGTCGCCGTGTCGGAGTGTGGCATCTGGCTGGCACCTGGACATGACCCTGTCCTGTCAGGGTGTGCCTTGTGGATGGTCCTTCCCAGTAACCACACCAGAAACCAAGTCGCCCCAGCTGCTTCTCAGCATGCAGTCCCTTTGAGACTTCTGCCTCCGAGTTGTGCATGAATCATCCTCCTCCTCCTCCTCCCCCCCTCCCCTCCCCCCCACCCCGCCTAGATGATGGCAGACCTCTGCACTGCTCTAGCCACTACCAGGCCAGGAATCCTCCAGCTCCTCCTGGCCACCCCGGTGGCCTTTCTAAAACCCAAAGTCAGTTATGCCTCCTCTCCTTCACTGGCTCCCCTCGTCCAACTGTGGGCCTGGCCGCGCTGTCTCACCAGCTTCCTGCCCAGCCCCCACCCCTTCGCACCTCCCTGCCATGTACCTTCAGCATCTCTCCTGGGAAGGGCCTTTCTCCTCTAGTTCAGCTGCCCCTGAAGCTCTTTAAAGGCTCCACTCAGGTGTAAGTTCCTACCTGACACCAGGTGTATCTCTTTCTGCCTTTTACATCTTTGGTGCCTTATGCGTGCTGCTGCAGCTGCCCTGGTTGTAGTTGTGTGTTTAAATGTCTGCTGTCTGCAGCTGAGCCAAGTCTCACAGGCTAGCACCATGCCCTGTGGCCGAGGAACTGCAGAGTTGAGTGAGATGCTGGGGATGCCTCTAACACAAGGTCTAGCAAGGGGCAGGTAATAAATGCCTCGACTACAAGTCACACTGGTTGTACTTTACTGTTTTCCATAAAATCTTTGTCCATGTGGATGCACATTTCCACATAATTGATTCTCAGCATATGTTTATGAAGCCCTGCTCAGGGCCAGGCACTGGCTTGGCATATAGTCCTAATCCTAGCATGAATGTAATTTTGTTTCCTCCATTTTGAAAAAGCTTAATTAACTCTGAATCATCAGCAGTGCAATAAGTTTTATTCATTGGACTTTTTAAGAACTTCAGCATATTCTGTTATATAAATGTGGGGAGGCAGCAGTGACCAAAGGGGAGCCACTAAGAGCTAGTCCCCTGGGAGTCCACTCAGCACCAGCCCTGCCCACTTCCCTGAACCCTGCCACTGAGCGGGGCCTTGAGGTCTTCCTAGCCTTTGACTTACTTGAAAGATGATACTGCATTGGAAGTATCTTTGTGCATGAAATTCTTAAGATAACTTCCCACAAGTTCAAAGGGTGTGAACAGTTCAAAGCTCTAGATTTCCCTCCAAAATGACTAAAAACTATTTTATTTCTTAGTATTACATAATTAGCCCTACCATTAATATTTGAGCAATTTCATTAGCATTGAAAATATTCTTCTGAACTACTTTTTGAATTCACCATATATATGTGTGTGCCCACAGATAATATATATGCTTTTCTGTATTGTTTAAGCATAAAAAGTTTTATACACATAATTCTGTGACTTGTACTTTTCTCTTAATGACTTACTGAATAAAAATTACTTTGAGCATGGCAGATATCACTCAGTAAATATCAGCTGTGAATGCTTTGTACACATATGCAAATGTTTCTTTGGAGAAAATGCTGATTCATAAGCTATATAGAAAAATTATAGCCAAAGTTTCCCCCCAAATTCCTGTACCAATATTGACCCCCTTCAATGTATAAGAGAACCATTTTCTCACATACTTGTCAATATGTATTTTATATTATCAACCTTTTAAATTTTAATCTTACCTAATCTGATAAATAAACAAAGTATATCTTGTACATCCATCCATCCATCAACCCAGCCACTCACTCACCCACCGACCTACCTGTCTACTCATCCATTTGTCCATCTGTTCATTGGTCCATCCACCCACCCATTCACCCACCTACCTATTCACCCACACATCTGTCCATTCATCCATCTGTCCACTAAGCCTGTATAAGTACCTACAGAGTGAGTGCCAGCCTCTGTGCTCAGAACGGGAGACCCCAGTAGAAAATAAGACAGCACTTAACCTTTTAAAAGAGGAAGAAGAGCATCAGCTGCTAATGAATAAGATACCTTCAAATGGAGATTTTATTTAGAATTTTCCTAACTACTAGAGAAGTTGATCTTTATGCACGTCTGTTACCCGTTTGTATTTTCTTTTCTGTGAGTTGCCCATCCATAGCCCTTGTACATTTTTCTAGTTAGTGTCTAGAGTAATGAAGTCCAGTGTATAAATGGACTTGTGTGTATATGTATAATATATATAATCATATATTATATATCATATATATTCTATAAGTTATAAAGTTTTATATATAACTTAATATATATCGTTTAAGCATAAAAAGGTTTATACTATACATATATTGAGATTTTATTTAGAATTTTCCTAAAATATAACATATATGATATATATTATATATTCTGTATAATATATATTACATTTATATATGTAATATATAATAAGTTTTTCTTACTCTGTTTAATATTTACCCATTCCATCCTGATTTGCAGTGCCACCTTTATCATACTATATATTCATCATTACATTCTTATATATTAAATATTCATATATTCGTGGTTCTATTCTTGGACTCTGTTCTGTCCTGCTGATCTGTTTGTTTCTGTCAGTACCACACTGCTCTCATTCCTTCAGCTTTAAAATACACATTGATCATGAATATGCCACAACTCCCTCTTTGACCTTTCTCAAAGCTGTCTTGGCTATTCTTGCACAGTTACTCATTTCTGTGAAATTTAAAATGAGTTGTGAAGTGCCATGAAAGATCTTGTTGGGACTTTGACTGGAATTACATAGATTAACTTGGGGAGCATTTTTTAGCTTTAAAAAACTAGCTATTTGTATTAGTTCATTTTGCATTGCTATAAAGAAATATCTGAGACTGAGTAATTTATAAAGAAAAGAAGTTTAATTAGCTTATGGTTCCACAGGCTGTACAGGAAGCTGTACAGGAAGCTTCTGAGGAGTCCTCAGGAAACTTAAAATTATGGTGAGAGACAGAAGGGAAGCCAGCTCTTCATGTGGCCAGAGAATGAGCAAGAGAGCGGTGGTGGGGTAGTGCCACATACTTTTAAAGGACCAAATCTCAGCAGAACTCACTCATTGTAGATGATAGCACCAAGGGGTCACCATGAGAAACCACCCCCATGATCCAGTCACCTCCCATCTGGCTCCACCTCCAACATTGGGGATTATAATTTGACATGAGATTTGGTGGGGAAACAAATACAAACTATATAATTTCACCCCTGGCCCCCTAAAGATCATGCCTTTCTCACACTGCAAAATACAATCATGGTTTCCTAATAGTCACCCAAAGTCTTAATTCGTTCCAGCATTAACTCAAAAGGCCAAAGTCTCATCTGAGACAAGGCAGGTGCCTTCTAACTATGAGCCTGTAATATCAAAGACAAATTAATTACTTTCAAGATACAATGGGGGATATAGGTATTGGGTAAATACTCCCATTTCAAAGGGGAGAAATCAGCCAAAGGAAGGGGTTACAGGCCTCATGCAGGTTTGAAACTTAGTGGGGCAGTCATTAAATTTTAAAGCTCCCAAATAACCTCCTTTGACTCCATGTCTCACATCTAGGGCACATTGGTGCAAGGGGTGGGCTCCCAAGGCCTTGGGCAGCTCTGCCTCTGGGGCTTTGCAGGGTTCAGCCCTGTCTGCTACTGTCATGGGCTGGTGTTCAGTGCCTGCAGCTTTTCCAGGCTGATGGTGGCAAGATGCTGGTGGAGCTACCATTCTGGAGTCTGGAGGATGGTGACTCTCTTCTCTCAGCTTCACTAGGCAGTGCCCCAGTGAGAACTGTGTGGGGGGGCTCCAACCCCATATTTCCCCCCACACTGCCCTAGTACAGGTTCTCCATGAGGGCTCTGCCCCTGCAGCAGGCTTCTGCCTGGACATCCAGGCTTTTCCATACATCCTCTGAAATCTAGGCAGAGGCTCCAAAGCCTCAACTTTGCACTCTATGCAACCACAGGCATAACACCATGTGGATGCCACCAATGCTTATAGGTTGCATCCTCTGAAACAGCAGCCTGAACTGTATCTGGGCCCCTTTGAGCCATGACTGGAATTTGAGCAGCTGGGATGTGGGACGGAGTGTCCTGAGGCTGCGCAGGGCCGCAGGGGCCCTGGGTCTGGCCCATGAAACCATTATGTCCTCCTACGCCTCTGGGCCTGTGAGGGGAGGGGCTGCCAATAAGGTCTCTGAGATGTCTTCCAGGCCTTTTCCCATTGTCTTGGCTATTAGCACTTGGCTCCTTTTTATTTAGGTAAATTGCTGCAACCTGCTTGAATTTCTTCCCTGTAAGTGGGTTTGCCTTTTCTACCACATGGCCAGGCTGCAAATTTTCCAAACTTTTACTCTCTGCTTCCCCTTTTAATATAAATTCCAGTTTTACATCATTATATAATTTCTTTGCTCGTGGATGTGAGCATAGGTTATTAGAAACAGCCAGTTCACATCTTGAATGTTTTGCTGCTTCGAAATTTCTTCAACCAGATACCCTAAGTCATCATTCTTAAGTTCAAAGTTACGCAGATCCCTAGGGCAGGGGTATAATGCAGCCAAGTTCTTTGCTAAAGTACAACAAAAGGAACCTTTGCTTCAGTTTCCAAAAAGATCCTCATCTCCATCTGAGACCTCGTCAGCCTGGCCTTCACTGTCCATATCATTACCAGAATTTTGGTCACAAACAACAATTAACAAGTCTCAAGGAAGCTCCAAACATTCCTTTATCTTCCTGTCTTCTTCTGAGCCCTCCAAACTCTTCCACCCTCTGCTCATTACCTAGCTCCAAGGTTGCTTCCATATTTTCAGGTGTCTTTATAACAGTGCCCCACTCCTCAGTACCACTTTTCTGTGTTAGTCTGTTCTCACAGTGCTATAAAGAAATATCTGAGACTGGGTAATTTATAAACAAAAGAGGTTTAATTGGCTTACAGTTCCACAGGCTGTACAGCATGGAAGCTTGATGCTGGCTTCTGCTTAGCTTGTGGAAAAGCCCCAGGAAAGTTCCAAGGATGGGGAGAATGCAAAGGGGAGCAGCACTTCGCATGGCCAAAGAAGGAGCAAGAGAGAGGAGCGAGGTGCTACACACTTTTAAACAAGTGGAACTCATAAGAACTCACAATTACTGATGACTTCACCAAGGGGCGGGGGACAGGAGGGGCGGTGATGTTAAACCATGAGAAACTGCCCCTATGATCCAATTACCTCCTGCTAGGCCCCATCTCCAACATTGGAGGTTACAATTCAACATGTGGCTTGGTGGGGATACAGAGCCAAACCATATCACTCTTCTCTCTGTACATGGTGGAGCTCTTTGTTTCTGTGTCCTTCTTTAATAACATTTCCAGGTCAGCATTTTGGATTAGAGGTGCCAGTGTTGATGTCCAGATCAGGGCAGCTCCTGGCACAGGCTGTGGTGTGTGCTCGGCAGGATGGAGACGGGAACAGAGCCTGGAAGGGGAGGGTGTGAGCAGGATGCCAAGGGAGAGACCAAAAGTGTGTGAAGTCCTCCCAAGTGGCTGCTCTGTGCTGTGGGGTGCACCACATGGCAAGTGAGGTGTGTTGTCTGCGCTGCTGGGAGTTGCAGAGCACTTCTGCTCAGACCAGTGAGAGTGGAGTTGCCAGCAAGAGACCAGGTGGCCCCTGACCAAATCCTGAGCAGAAGGTGGAAAAATAGATTCTGCTGTTGGAGGTGGCGCCCAGCAAAGGAGCAGAAGTGGCCAGCATGGTTTCAGGGGAGTTGGGTTCAAGGCAGGTGTGAGGTGTGGTTGTAATTTTTCCTGGGTTGAGGGCCTGTGAGATTTTAGGGTAAGGGAAAGGAGGCAGTAGCGTGTGGCACCTGGCCCCTTGCAGTGAGTGAGGTGTGAAGGGCAGGGAGTGTGGCTGTAGTCCCAGGGACCCCCCACTCATGCTTCTGATTTCTGTCCAACAGGTGCAGGCCACTGTCGTGGGGCTCTTGGCTGCTGTGGCTGCACTGCTGTTGGGCGTGGTGTCTCGAGAGGAAGTGGATGTTGCCAAGGTGGAGTTGCTGTGTGCCAGCAGTGTCCTCACTGCCTTCCTTGCAGCCTTTGCCCTGGGTGAGCCATGCCCTAGCTGTGAGCTCCCACCTGCCCCCTGCTCCTCTGAGGTCCCGTCTCAGGGCTCATTGTGTTTTCAGTTTCTGGGGTGTGAGTCCCACCGCTAATGGGACTGATGGTGGGCTCAGGGGTCTCACTGGCGGGGTGGGACGAGCCAGCTGGGTCTTCGTGGCCCGCCTTGTGCCAGGCAGGGGTGTGTGCCGCTCCTGCCACCACTCGCCTCTGCTCTCTGCTATGTAAAGACCTGTCCCTGCTCTTCAGATCTCTTCAGCTGGTCACACTCCCATGCCAAGGCCTGACACCTGCACACAGCAGGCTTGTTCATCTGTGCAGTCAGCCTGTTGGTTTTTAAACACTTATTGAGCATGACCTTACACACAGGCCTGTGATGGGCTCTGGAGGCTGCAGGTGTCCTGAGGGCGAGGCACAGATTTGAGCTTCCATCTCATGTCTTCAGAGAGGCCTTTCTGACCTGTCTGAGGAGACTGTGGCTGCTGTGACAGAGCCCCCAGTCGGCACCTTGGTGGCAGCAGACATTTACTACTCACGGGGCTGCAGGCTGGAGCCCAAGGTTGGGCACCCACGGGGCTGGCCTCAGGGCTGCTCCCTTGGAGGCTGCAGCTGGCCCTTCTCGCTGTCCTCACACAGTGGAGAGAGGTGGGAGCTCTTTGGGGCCTCTTTCATAAGGGCCCTCATCTCATTCGTGGGGCCCCCATCCTCATGACTTCACCTCCCAAAGGCCCCACCTCCTAACACCATCACCTTGTGGGCGAGGATTTCAATGTGTGGGTTGGGGAGATAGCAGTGTTGAGTGCACAGCACCACCCTCCCACATGCACCCACCTCCTGTCTCCCCTTCCCGTGTGCCCCGGCTCTGCTTGTGTAGCTCAGATTGTCTTGTTGTATCATCTTTCTGCCTCGCCTCCCGCTAAAGTGTCAACTCCTCAAGAGTGGGGACCCAGTAGTTTCTATCTGCTGTCTGCTGCTCCTTTCTCATGCCAGACACAGCTGATGCTTAACATGTATCTGCAGCACATGTGAGACAGAAATGTGGGCAGACATATGTCCTTCCTTGGGACTCACACACGTGCGGGGAAAGCAGTCACCGCACATTGGCCACGCTGCATCATTGTGCATTGGTGATTAATTGTTGCTGGGTGTCTGCTGTGTGCCTGGCACCATGTAGTGCTGGGGATATACTGTCAACAAAATGTGTTTTGATTTTATATTCTAGCTCAGGGGCAGACAATAAGCTGTGAATATACAGGACACTAAAGTGAGTGCCACATGTCGCTTTTGTCCTGAGGCTTCCTCTGACGAACACTAAAGTGACCTTCGTTCCAGCCGTGCTTTACGTTAATGTCCTGTTTTACTCACCTCACCTCAAATGATGTGTTCATACACTTGTGTACTGTCTCTCCCCACACCCGACAGGCATTTCCACTGATGGGAACAGAGCCTTTTGGTTATTGTCATCACTTAAACCAGGGCCGGGCTTATAACCAGCTTGCAGATGTTAGCTAAATGAATGGACTCTCCTCCAGCTCTCTCCTGGGTCATGTATCTGTGTGAATCCTGCAGACCACATGTCTTGCTTTGGTGCAATGAAAGAAGGAAAAGTTGATAACTTCATAATTGAACCTATTATGATCCATTCCCCCACCTACTTGCTCAGTCAGTACCCTCTGGGCTCAGCTCGCTGTCGGTTACCCATGTGGACTATTTGAGGTTTCTCATTCCTACCTACCAGGTAGCTGATCAGCCCCATTCCTGTGCCAGTGCATGGAGCCAGCGTGGAGGGTGTAGGCCAGAAGAGGACTGTGCCAAAGCCCGGCTGCAAGTTTACAAACCACATGTCCCTACTCAGGATGTTGGCTGAGGCTGGCTCCTAGTCACAGCCTGCACAGGCATAGACAGATGGTGGATGCCATGACCCAGCCTGGTCCACGGATAGGGCAGGATGAATGTGCTAGACTTTCCAGAGAAGAGGAGTCCAGGAGACCCTCAGCATAAAGTCCCCTGAAAACAACACAGTCTAACAGTCCAGAAGGCCAGCCCTGTCTTTGCAGGGGCTTATAGAGAATACCATTCCCAGCTCCCCATTTTACAGAAGGGGAAACTGGGGCCCCGGAGATGGGATGAAGCTTAGCAACATAAGCAAAATCTGTATTGTCTGTGACTGTTCAGAAGCATTGCGGTTACCTCACCAGGCAATGTTGAAGAGGCTGTCACACAAGCCTCAGGGTAGTGGTTTTCAATAGGCATCCCCAAACCACTGGTGTTCCTTTAAATGGTCCCTGCAAGATTGTCCCCAGCTCACTGATTCAGCGTGCAAACTCAGATTCACTTATATCTGGCATTCAGAAGGAGACACAGGGCTGTGACTTGTTCACAAGATCAGGCCAGGCACAAACCGGCTTGTAGTGGCAGCTTGAGGATGGCATCAGGTGGTGATTGTAATTGTTTTTAGAGTTACAGGATCCTGGGTAAAGTGTTAAAATGCCAATAGCCACAACACAGAGTATCTTCTTAGAGAGCCAAGTGAGAGTCTGTTGAGTCAAGTCCTAGGCTGTGGATGGGGACTAGGAGATCATGTGTGATAGTCCCCTTCAGAGCACAGTCTGAACAGGAAGGAGGACTTCGGAGGCATGGTGGCCACGGAAACGTGAGCCTCACCTCTTCAGTACTGCCCCCCGAAATCCGCCACCACTGCATGTGCCTCCCAGTGTACCGCGGACAGCACCACCAAGCTCCCAGCACAGGACTGTTCCTGGGAGACACAGGGCCCTCCGAGTGTGCCTCTGACAGCCTGGCTGAGTGCACCTAGAAACGCAGTGCAGTCTCAGATGTACCCCCACTTTCCCTGCCTCCCTCCCCTGCGCCCTGCCTGTGTCGATGTCCGTCAGTGCTCCCAGCTCCCTCCCGCCCTCCCTGTCTTCCCTCACAGGCCTAGTCCCTAATGAACCTCTTACCCAGCTGATTCCATCTTGGTGTCTGCTTCTCAGAGGATGCCAGTAAACACAGGAGGCCATGAGCTCACCCCCGGGGGACCTGTTGCTCCGAGCATCTTTGGAGCAGCCTCCATGCAGCATGGGGCTGTGGGCTGCCTGTCTCTGTGGTTCCTGGTGATTTGGGAGCTCGGGAGCCACAGGTCACTCCTTAGCATCATGTGCACAGGTCACTAAGTGGAGTCCAACTCTCCCAGCCTTCTCAGGCCTCCAGTGTAGTGGGAAGCTCTGAAAGTCAAGGCAGCCTGGCTTCACATCAAGGCCTTGGTGGAGGGAGGCAAGTTAATGAGAGCCTCCCTGCCATCTGCCATTCCTGACTCAGTGCCCCCATCCTGTGCTGCTGTGCCTGCTCAGAGCCATCTGTCTCTCTGGGATTTGAGTTTGCTCTTTCTCCTCTCTCTCTGCAGGGGTGCTGATGATCTGTATAGTGATTGGTGCTCGAAAGCTTGGGGTCAACCCAGACAACATTGCCACGCCCATTGCAGCCAGCCTGGGAGACCTCATCACACTGTCCATTCTGGCTTTGGTTAGCAGCTTCTTTTACAGACACAAAGGTAAGGAGTGTCTTCTTCTGTAGACACAAAGGCTCCATGGAGGAGGGGCCCTGGAACAGGTCACCACTGAGGCCGAAGGGTACTTTTGCATCCAGCCCATGTGCTGTTGCTTGAATGTGTCCCCCACATTTCATGTGTTGGAAACTTAACCTCTAACTTGGCAGTAATGAAAGGTGGGGCCTTCAAAAGGTGATTGGATTAATGGATTAATGGATTAATGAGTTGTCATGGGAGTGGGACTGGTGGCTTTATAAAAAGAGGAGGTGAGACCTGAGCTGCACGCTCGGTTCCCACACCATGTGGTGCCCTGCACCACCTCCAGACTGCAGAGCCCCCACCAGCAGGAAGGCCCTCACCAGATGCAGCCCCTCGACCTTGGGTTCTTCAGCCTCCACAACCATAAGAAATTTCCTTATGAATTATCCAATTTCTGGTATTCCCTATAAGCAAGTAGACTAAAGCAAAAACTTAATACTGAGAAGTAGGGTGTTACTGATGTCAACCTTAAATAACAATATCCAGAGAAGATTGTTACCAGCGGTGAGTCCAGCTATCTGGAGAAACTCCAGAATGGCAACTTTGCAGCAATTTCAGTTCTTTGTCTTCTGGAAGGAAAGATTTCAAACACAGGCGAGGTTTAAAGCAGGAGAGAGAATTTATTTTAAGCAAAGCAAGAGTTTATTAGAGAGAGTACACTTGAAAGAGAGTTGTGGGCGACTTGAAAAATCAAGTGTGGTGTTTGCTTTAGTCCTACCCCCCACATCCATACCTGGGCAATTGTTTAAAGGCATTTTGTTCCTAACTGCCTCCCCCATTATCTTCATGTACCTGGAATTTGTGTTACAATGAACAATAATATAGCCAATCCATAGCTTATGTTACTTTAATATAAATTATTGGTGAACAACTTAGGAACAGCCTCTTCCTTTATCCTTAAAATCCCATTTGTAACTGCTACTAATTGAAGTATATATCCAGGGCACTTGAATCTATGCTCCCACTAAGCTGTTCTTTTTTTTTTTTTTTTTTTTGAGACGGAGTCTCGCTGTGTCTCCCAGGCTGGAGTGCAGTGGCGTGATCTCGGCTCACTGCAAGCTCCGCCTCCCGGGTTCACGCCATTCTCCCGCCTCAGCCTCCCAAGTAGCTGAGACTACAGGCGCCCGCCACCACGCCTGGCTAGTTTTTTGTATTTTTAGTAGAGACGGGGTTTCACCATGTTAGCCAGGATAGTCTCGATCTCCTGACCTCGTGATCCACCCGCCTCGGCCTCCCAAAGTGCTGGGATTACAGGCTTGAGCCACCGCGCCCGGCCTAAGCTGTTCTTAAGTTTTGGGCTCAGGTAGACTCTAAAGTTAGTCATAAAATAGGTGGTTAGACATGAGCAAGGCAGGAGAGAGGGCCCCCAAGAGTGTTGGGCAGTGGTCAAGCTATGGTAAGGGAATTATAAATCTGTCCCCTTGAAATAATGAGCAGGACAAGGGAGGAACCCCAGAGCTGTCTGGTACTCATTGAGTAACAGACAGGCAGGCATAAAACCATCCCTCTAAGATAATAAGCGGCCAGGACTGGTGCCTGGAATTACAGGAGTCTTAGAACAGACAGAAGACACCTGGAGTTAGCAAGCCATAATACCCGATAGGGTTTCAAGCATGTGCAGTGAAAGGACAAGATGGTGAAATTTAACTGGTATATGACCTTCCTCTGGAGTGCTGGACCTGTGAGAGCTGCCCCTACTGAGCATGTGCACCACTTCAGTAAACACACTGCACGTGCAGCTCTCCCAAGTGCTGGCAGGGCCACTGCACATGCCATAGATAAAGGCCCGCCCAGGGGAAGAACAAAAGGAAGACACAGAAAGCCCAGGAAAAGATAGGGGGTATAAAAACTCTAAACAAAGAAGCAAACAACACACTTGATTTTGACAATTGGTTGAGTTTATCTAAAGACCTGAGATCAATAGAAAGGAATGTCTGTGTTACGAAAAAGGATTGTGGACACAGAGTTCTTATTTGCAGAGGAAGCCTTCAGGTAGCAGGCTTCAGAGAGAAGAGATTATAAAATGCTTCTTATCAGACTTAAAGTCTGTGTTGATGTAAATGCCAGAGAGGGATAATGAGGCATGTCTGACCCCCACTCCCCGTCATGGCCTGAACCAGTCTTTCAGGTTCCATTTTAAGAGTGCCCTCGCGGGCCGGGCGCGGTGGCTCAAGCCTGTAATCCCAGCACTTTGGGAGGCCGAGACGGGCGGATCACAAGGTCAGGAGATCGAGACCATCCTGGCTAACACGGTGAAACCCCGTCTCTACTAAAAAATACAAAAAACTAGCCGGGCGCAGTGGCGGGCGCCTGTAGTCCCAGCTACTCGGAGGCTGAGGCAGGAGAATGGCGTGAACCCGGGAGGCGGAGCTTGCAGTGAGCTGAGATCCGGCCACTGCACTCCAGCCTGGGCGGCAGAGCGAGACTCCGTCTCAAAAAAAAAAAAAAAAAAAAAAAAAAAAAAAAAAAAAAAGAGTGCCCTCGCTGAGGAGGAAGTTCATTCAGATAGTTGAGATGGAGCTTAGAATTTTATTTTTGGTTTACCTGGTGAACTCCTAGAGAAAAGGGAAACGGCAGAAAAATTTGAAAATTTTTAGCCTGGCCATGTGGTAGAGAATGAGTTTCCAGGAGAGGAATCCAAGGATGTGACTGAGCCACCAGTTTCTAAGGAGATTAGCATGGCTGAAAGGGTGCCCGGAACTGATAGTCAAGACAAGGGGGAAATGGCCCAAAAGCATTTCAGAGATTTTTCTTGACTCCCCCTCCCATCACAAGCCCAGAAACCTAGAAAGACGGAGTAGTTTCAGGGGACAGGCCCAGAGCATGAGCTTGCTGCCCAGGGCCACCTAGGGACTCTGTTCCCTGTATCCCAGCGCAGCGCTCCTTAGCCATCCCAGCCATGGTTCACATGGCTCGGGTGCAGCTCATGCTGCCGCTCTAGAAGGTACAAGTCTTAAACCTAGGTCCATGTGCTGCTAATTGTCCAGACTTGCAGAGAGCAAGGGCCTTGGAAGCTTAGTAGCCACTACCAAGTTTTGGAAGTATTTTGTCCAAAGCCTGGGGGCCCAGACAAAGACTTGTTTCAGGGCTGGAGCCACTGCAGAGCTCCCCTACTAGAGCAGTGCCAAGCAGAAATGTGGGATTAGAGCTGCTCCGGAGAGTTCCACCAGGACAATATCTGGTGGAGCCATGGAAGCAGGACTCCCACCAAGACCCCAGGACTGCAGAGCTGTTAGTATGCGACTTCAGCCTGGGAGAGCTGGGTGGACTGAGCACAGCACAGCCCTGGTTGGAGGTAGGGGGCTGTCAGAGGCCTGGTAGCCTCAACCCCCACACCAGCGTGTAGAAGATGCCTGGCATGGAGTCAGAGGAGAAAACTCTGGAGTCATAAGCCCCAGTGTCTGCCCTCTCAGGTTTTGGCCTATTGGTCTTTTTGTCCATTTCTTCCTTTTGGATGGGAATGTCTGCCTTATACCCATACCACCATTGTATCTTAGAAGCAGATAGCTTGTTTTGATTTCATAGGCTCACATGTGAGACTCTGGACTTTGGGCTTTTGAGTTAATGCTGGCATAATTTAAGACTTTGGGGCTATGGGGATGGAATGAATGTATTTTGCATGTGAGAATGCCATGAATTTGGGGGACCAGGAGTGGAATGCTGTGGTTTGAATGAGTTCCCTCAGTTTCATGTGTTGATCCCCACTGTGGCGGTATTGAAAAGTGGGGCCTTTAAGAGGTGATTGGGTCATAAGGGCTCTGCCCTCATGAATGAATTAATCCAGTCATAGATTAATAGATTAATGGATTAATGGATTAATGAGTTGCCACGGGAGTGGGACTGGTAGCTTTGAAAAAGAGGAAGAGCACAGAAGCTGCATGCTCAGTTCCCTCCCCACGTGGTGCCTTGCGCCACCTCCGGACTCTGCAGAGTCCGCACCAGCAAGAAGGCCCTCACCAGAGGCAGCCTCTCGACCTTGGACTTCTCAGCCGGTATAACTGTAAGAGCAAATTCCTTTGCTTTAGGGATTACCCAGTTTCGAGTGTTCTGTTATAAGCAACAAAACTGACTAAGACACTGTGACTTTCAAATCAGCCGTTATTCCCACAGGAAGGACCCTGCTGTATTACAGTCAAAAATTGTTTTACAGATGGAAAGCCTGAGGTCATTCCACAAGTTCAAGGAGTGCTCAGGAAAGTGCTTCAAGCTCTCCAAACCATGTTAGGAAGGATGAGCAACTGAAGCCTGCATTTATATGGGTTGTTAACTTCTACCTTTAGGGCAGAGGTGTACTAGGAGGTTGAGTGGGGCCTAAGGCTAGTCGGCCACACTGATGTGTCCTCACAGGATTGGAGGGCAGTGGGCATGCAGTGACAGTTGTTGAGGAAGTGCCCAAAGGGAAGAACCTCAGCAAAGCTACAATTTATCACTCCCCATGGGAATGTGGGCCCAGGGATTTGGGAAAGCATCCCATCTTTACCTGTTGGCAACTGAAGCAGACAAATAAACAGCTGTGATTTAGAGGGTATTGGCACTGGGACCCTTTCAAATGTCCCAGCTTTGGGACTGTCTCCTTGCCATCCTTGTGTTGCCTGCCAGCAGTCATGTTTAATCACCAGGAAGATTCGCCAAGTTTAGTTAAGTGGTGTTGGAGATCTGTAAGAAATAAGATGACCTAATTTTACTTTTAAGCTAAACTGAACTTAAAACAAGAAGGTTTGTGTGTGGGTTATTTGAGTTGGATTTGCAAAATAAGTGAGAGTTCAGGCATCACATGAACCTTTCCCTCTGCCCCACACTGTACTGTATGCTCATTTTCACAAGACTTATGATTTAGACACAAAATCACTGTTGGAGCATCCCTCTCTCCAGTGAGACTGTGACCTTCTCTCTGCTACATTCAGGAGTCACTGGGACTGGCCTGTATTAGATAAGTCTTGACCCACTGAGGTGTAAGCAGCTGACTGTGGCACCTGCTGGGTGTAGTTGGGAATTGGCATTGCACACCGGGGAGGTGTGCTGGGAGAGCATGAGGCAGGCCCTGGGGGTGCTTGTGAGTAGCTATCTGAAAACTCAGACTGGATTCAAAAGCATCCTATAAGGTGATGCTTCTGCAGGCTGCTGTTTCCCAGAGGGCAGGAGACCTGGTTAGAGCTGGCTGGGCCTGACTTATACCTCCTGCAGAAGCCACGCCCTCCTACCATAAAGTACCTTGTCTGTAGCCAGTCTGGGGCACCTGAGGCAGAGGAATGGGCCATGACCCTTTAGTGCAGAGAAGGAAGGAGGGGATATTCCTGATAACACCACCAGAGAGGGAGTGCATGGGACACAGACCCATGCCTGGGCACCCCTGAATGTTGGGCCCCCTTAGCAGGTGAGCCTGCCCTCCGGAGGGTGGGGCTGAGTGTGAGAGGACCATTCTAGAGAACACTGGTGTCTTGTTCTGTCACTTGTGGAAGGGGACCCTCACACGGAGCACAACACAGAAAGGGAGGAATGAATGCATGAGGAGCCCGAGTGTGTCAGGCTCATCCTGGGCCCCCGCAGCAGTGACTGCTCCAGCACCTGGCCAGTCTTCCCTGGCCTCTTGCCAGTGGAGAAGATGAGACGGGGACGCGAGTAGCTACCTGGCTGGTGACCCGTGTAGTTGCCTGGGACTGGCCTCAGCCAGGACCACAGGTGGCATCCCATAGCCAGCCCTGGCGTTCCATAGACCCAGGCCATACGTAGCCCTTACGGGGCTGCTTGCTGTCTAGGCAGCCACCCTTTTTTGCATGTCTGCTTCCTCCTGCTACCTGTTGAGAAGGTGAGATGAGATTGTGCACACGAAGTACTGAGCATAGTGCTGGCTCATGGTGCATTCCATACATTGTACTTCTATTTATTTATGACAGTAGCATCAGGGTGGGAGGAGGCAGAACAGGGTACTTTATGTGGGGAAAATAGCAAGTTTGCCAGAGAAGTGGAGTTGAATGTGGCAGGAGTGGAGGACAGAGAGGAGCTTTTCCAATCACTTCTTGGGATGGTGAAAGTTCTTTGAAAAGTATGGCAAGGCAGTTCCCCCTCAACTGATGAGGACAGGAGCGTCCTCACCCACCTCTTGTGAAACCCAGGCCCAGCCTGTGCGTGCTGGCCTTGGCCATACAAGCCGCGTGTGTCCCTGTTCTCCTTTCAGATAATCGGTATCTGACGCCGCTGGTCTGCCTCAGCTTTGCGGCTCTGACCCCAGTGTGGGTCCTCATTGCCAAGCAGAGCCCACCCATCATGAAGATCCTGAAGTTTGGCTGGTTCCCAATCATCCTGGCCATGGTCATCAGCAGGTGAGCAGGAGCCAGGGCCATGGCCCCCTCTTCCTTCTCTCAGCCATGAAGGCCCCTAGTGCCAGTGTGACACTCACTGCCTTGGGGGTCCGGGATGGAGTGAAATGTAGCTGTGGGCTCTTTCAGTAACTCCCATTGCTGATTGAATCATACCTTTTTACTTTCTTCTCTCCCTTTCACTGAGAACCCTGGGCCTTGTCAGTTCTAAGAGAGGCTGCCCTGTTTACATTTGCCAGAGCACCAGGGACCCAGGAAGAGCCAAAGCCAGGGCCACCCCATGAGTGCATTCGAGCCCCAGGGGAGACAGTGGCTTTCAGGCCATGGCCACCAGAGCTTTGCTGGCCCAGACTCCTGCTTAGGTGGCAGGTCCCCCACCTCGGCGTCAAGGCCACATCTGCTGACTTATTCGTCTTCCTGGTCACTGGCCACGCGTGGCTACTGGTGGGAGCTAGACAGCTGTGGGGTTAGCTCCCCTCCAGAGCCTTAGAACCTTCAGCTGAGCCCAGGTCCACCACCCTCCAGCTCCCTCTCAAGGCCCATTTCCTGGGAGTCGACCTTGATGGGGGCCACCCCAGTCCATTCTGATGGGTTTTTCCAACTTTGTGTCTTGGGGAGAAGAGGTGATAGAGTAGGTATCCTGGCTTCCAGGAGGCTCCTGGGCTCCTTTTACAGATTGACCTAGCTTCTCCAGGGGTCTAAGAAGTTCCAAGGGGTGGGAAAGCTTTTGCTAAATTACAGTGGCCAGTGGGAGCAATTTCTGGCTGCAACATTTTCTGAGAACACGGGGCGGGCGTGAGGTGATCCTCTTGCAGTTTCTGTTTTCTGCTAAAGAGTATCTCAGCCGTGGTTCCAGAGTCTTGGGACAGCCCAGCCAGCTGTGTGCCCTTGAAAAGGCATTTGTTTGTTTTGTAATAAGTGGGTGTTCTTGGATGGCTTTCTGCAATGGTTGAGATTCAAAGTGGAGATGGAAAAGCATGAGCAGGGTGCAGAGGATGCTGGGGAGACCAGCTTGGCTGCAGCAGATATTTTGTGTAGGGGAGAGGAGAGTGTCCACCAAGGGTGGGAAGCCAGGCTGAGAGGGTGATTTGTGTGGAGGGTTGCAGGGCCATTGTAAGTGTAAACTCTGATAACTTGACTGCTGTCTGCTATTTCCCCAGTTTTGGAGGACTCATCTTGAGCAAAACCGTTTCTAAACAGCAGTACAAAGGCATGGCGGTATTTACCCCCGTCATATGTGGTAGGTATTTGAGGGATTCCCGTGTGGTCCCTGAGCTGGGTTGGCCCCCAGGATTGGGTTGGACCTGAACAGCAGACCTCAGAGGGGCAGCACCAGCCCCGCACAGGCAGTTGGGCAGCTGAGCCGTGGACAGACTGCTGCCTTACAGGGATGCCGGAGCAGGTCTTCTCAGATGGAAGAAGCCTGGGAAGGAAGCCCCACATACTGCTCGCAGCAGCTCAGACCCAGCTCCTCATAGGCAGCCCCCAAACATGAGCTCTTCTGACAGAACCAAATTCCAGGCTTTGCCGGCACTGAGTCAAACTCCGGCCTCGATGGCACCTGCTGATTGAGCATGGCTTTCAGAACCAGGGCGCTGGCTCTTGTGACTTTTCTTTTCTTTTCTTTTCTTTTTCTTTGGATTCATTGCTGACATCAGAACTCAGATATTTACACTTAAAAATCTGGATTTCTTCTTAAAAGTTAAGACTGTAACCAATACCAGGCCTACACTGTGGGCACTGCAGCAGTCCCTGAGACAGATCCAGGACTGTGCTTCCCAGCTGCCTTGATCCCCCCACTTCCCTGTTGTCTGACACCTGGCTCTCTGCACATACTCACCTCCTAGGCCTACATCCTGTGGGGTTTGTGTGGATGACGCCTCTTTTAACCAAAGCTTAGTTTGGTGTCTGGTGTCTGATAAGTTTCTGTAAATGGAAGTGATCAGTTAGGAGAAGAACAAAACATAATTTGTCCAGTTTAGCCCCCAGGCCCTGGCCTGCAAGGACTGAAGAAACAGCCTTCAGAGGCTCTTAGGCAGCCCCTGCGTGTCCAGTGTCCCTCCTCCCTTGCTCCCTTAGGGGACCATGTCTTTGTTCCTTGCATGTCAGTGGGCCACTCAGCATGTCCTCACCCCAACAGTGCCACAGTGCCTTCACATTGTGAGTAAGGACAGCAACAGAAGGCTTATTACGTTGGAGTGATTTTTTGGGATGAGTCACCAACTGGGATGCCTTCAGTGGCCACTCAAACAATCTGCATGAATTATGCAGGCCCGGCAGCTAGACAGTGAGGAATAGCGGGGGCAAGCTGCAGAATGCATTTCTCATATGAACAGCATGGTGCCTGTCCAGCTCCAGCCAGTAGTTGCCTTGGGAGAGTATAGATCCAGACTTGCCAGAGTTGACCTGGAAAGAGAAGCTGGGAATCTGTATTAAGGGCCAAGTAAACAGTACCAATTAATTTGAGATTTTTTTTCTTTTTAAAATTATATATGGGCCAAGCAGAATAGATCGCAGCAGTCCTGTACCTGAAGACAATTGTTTGCATCCTTTAGAGCAGCCTACATGGTTGGCCTCTGCCCCAGAGGTCACCCACTGGTGCACACCTGGCCCAGCTAGGGAGAGTGCTCCATGGCACTGAGGAAGTAGGATGGGGGAATCCCCACCTTCCATCAGCCCATCCCCGCATCTGCCCCCACATAAGGAGTGCTCAGCGTGGCCTTTGTCAGCTGGGCCGTCTGGCCCTGGCTGAGCCTGAAACCTTTTTCATACCCCGTGGGATCCCGGAGCCTCAGCAGGAAGCCCTGGTGTTCCCAGAGACCGCATGTGCTCATGGTTTTCTGGGCATCATGACTCTGCCTCTAGGGTTATGTGTTCTATGCCCTGTCAATCTACACATGACCTCGCTCATCCTGTTTCCCCTAAAGCCACTTGCTCTGGGCATACACCCAAAGCATCTGTGAATGTGGGAGTCTGCACTAACAACTGAGCTCCCACAGAGGGGCTCACGTAGCACCACAAATTGAAATCATGCAACAGACGTCTTTTCTTCAAAGCTGTCAGGCCACACAGCCATGAGAGGTGTCCCAGGCACGTCTCCTGCTGCACGCTTGCTTTGCCACCTGTGATCCTCTCTCTCCTCCCCTCACCTTCCCTCTCATTCTTTTTTTTTTTTTTTTTTTTTTTTTTTTTTGGCGGAGTTTTGTTCTGTCACCCAGGCTGGAGTGCAGTGGTGCGATCTTGGTTCAGTGCAACCTCTGACTCCCAGGTTCAAGCGATTCTCCTGCCTCAGCCTCCTGAGTAGCTAGGATTACAGGTGTGCACCACCACACCCAGCTAATTTTTTTTTGTATTTTTTAGTAGAGACAGAGTTTCACCATGTTGGTCAGGCTGTTCTCGAACTCCAGACCTCAAATGATATGCCTGCCTCAGCCTCCAAAGGGCTAGGATTATAGGCGTGAGCCACCGCGCCTGGCCCTCTCTCATTCTTATCCACTGTTTTCATTCCTCTCCTCTCCTCTGTTTCCCACCTTGAGTGGGAAAAAAAAAAAATCACTTTCATTTTCTCAGATATTCCAGCCTATAGTCTGGTTCCTGTCAATGCCTGTGGTCTTGAAGTCTGACTTACCCAGACTGCCTTATCATGCTGTGCTCAGACCTTTCTGTCCACTCTCCCTTCATCCTCACTTTGTCCCTAGATCCCCTCCCCATCCTCACTCCAGCCAACAAATATTTATTGAGAACCTGCTTTACAGCCACATTCCCTTCACCTTAAAAGATGCCAGCAGTCAAGATGACACAGTTACTCCCTGGATACCTCGCTCATAAGCTCTAGGCCACCCTGATGTGCTACCAAACAAGATCTGTGGTCAAGTGGGAGGAAATGAAAAGATAATGAAATACTGAATTAACCAAAGAAGGCTTCCTGGAGGGAGGGAACTTAAAATAAGGGATACAACTTAGAGACTGGTGTAAAGAAAGGGAAAACAGATTCCTTTTCTCCTCGTAGGTGTTGGTGGCAATCTGGTGGCCATTCAGACCAGCCGAATCTCAACCTACTTGCACATGTGGAGCGCACCTGGCGTCCTGCCTCTCCAGATGAAGAAATTTTGGCCCAACCCATGTTCTACTTTCTGCACATCAGGTGGGTGTCATGTCTTTCAGAGGCCATCATAGCCATTTCTTTAAACAAGAAAACATCTGTGTCATTGGAATCTGGTGTTTGTAGCGATGGATGCCTGAAGCCAGGGCTGATCTCGGCACACATCACCTTCAGGACCCCAGAAATGAGACTCCCTGGCTCTGCCTTTCCTTCATTCAATTATTTATTGAATGTCTACTGGGCACTAGGTGTCGGGTTAGTGGTGAAACAGGGAGAGCTGATTTCTTGCCCTTGGAGTACACAGTATAGAAGGGCAGATAAACACAAGTGAGCTCGTAATTACAAACTATGGTGGGTACTGAGCAGCAAAAGTGCAGACTGCAGTGAAAAAGAATTAGAAGAGATACACTTGGGATAGGGAAGCTCCTCCCTGAGGACAAGTGGGTGTTGTTGGGAGGAGGAGGGCCAGAGAAGAAGGGGCTTTCAGGGCAGTGGGTGCAGTCTAGCAAAGGCCCAAAGGCAGGGAAGAATATGGCAAGTCTGAAGAACTGAAAGGCCAATGTGGCCTGAGCTGAATGGACAGGAGGGGATGAAGGATGCTGAGGCCAGAGAGGCCAGAAGGTGGTGATCAGACAGGGCCTTGAGGACGGAGCCTGGATTCTACTCAGAACCACTGGAAGCTTTTGGAGATGTTGTATCTTTTTGTTGGCTTTGAAAAACTAGATCTGTTTTCCTGTTACATTGTTTTGGATTTCTTTTCTGTTTTAAGAACTATCTTTAGCTGTCTTTTGGGTTGGCTGCTGGCATGTTTCTGAAGGATATTTTCACTGGTTATAAAATTTGGTGTTGATAGTTGTTTTCAAACACTTGAAAAATGTGTCACTTCCTTCTGATTCCATGACTTATGATGAGAAATCTGCCATTTCAGTGTGTTTTGCTGTATAGGTATGGTGCCATTTCTCTCTTGCATATTTCAAGACCTTGTCCTTAGTTTCTAGGAGTTGGATTATGATATGTATTGGTATGGACTTCTTGGGGTTTATCCTATTTGGGGTTTGCTAGGCTCCTTGAACACATGGATTTATATCGTTTGTCAAATCGGAAAATTTAAGCCATCACTTTTCAGCTGCACTCTCCTTCTTTTTGATATTCTGGTGACATGAATGTTAGATCCTCTGTTGCAGCCCCACAAATCCCTGAGACTCTGTTTGGTTTTTGCAAAGTCTATTACTCTCCTTGTTTAGATTGGCTCATTTCTATCACTTTTTTCTCCAAGTTGACTGATCTTTTTTCTCCTGCCCTCTCCATTCTGCTATTGAGCCTATTCACTGAGTTGTTTGGGACTTTTGGGGGTATTGTATGTGTTTAGTTTTTTTTTTTTTTTTTTTTTGAGACGGAGTCTCACTCTGTCACCCAGGCTGGAGTGTGGTGGCGAGATACCGGCTCACTGCAAGCTCCGCCTCCTGGGTTCACGCCATTCTCCTGCCTCAGCCTCCCGAGCAGCTGGGACTACAGGCGCCCACCACCACGCCCAGCTAATTTTTTGTATTTTCAGTAGAGACGGGGTTTCACCGTGTTAGCCGGGATAGTCTTGATCTCCTGACCTCGTGATCCACCCGTCTCGGCCTCCCAAAGTGCTGGGATTACAGGCGTGAGCCACTGCGCCCAGCCATGTTTAGTTTTAACATTTCTATTTGGTTCTTCTTTCTATCTTCTTTTTCTTTTCTGAGACTTTCTATTTCTTTGCTTATACTTGCTATTTTTTTTTATTGTTTCAGGTGTGTTTGTGATTGCATGATGAAGCATTGTTGTAGTGGCTTCATTAGAACGGCTTTCATGTGATGCTGGCATCTGTGTCATCTCAGTCTGCTGTCTGTTGGTTGTCTTTTCTCATCTAGGTTGAGATTTTTCTGGCTCTTGGCAAGATGAGTGATTTTCACTTGAATCCACACATTTTGGGTATTATGTGACAAGACTTTGGATCATACTTGAATCTGTACTTAGCTGGCCTCCTTTGACACTGCACCACTGGGGAGAAGGGATGGACTGCTGCCCAGGTGGGGCTGGAAGGCTGGGTTCCCCACTCAGCCTCTATTGCTATCCTGGGAGAAGAGGAGCACCTTGTTATTGCTGGGCACAGTGCAATCTAGGTTCCTCACTAGGCCTCCTCTGAGATCGCCCTGGCTGGGGCAGGGAGAGATGCCTTGTTGTTGCTCCCCACATGGCTTCACTGACAAGGTGGGGGCCCCATTAGCACTGGGTAGAGATGAAAGTTCTGAATATCACCCTGCCAGCCACAGGAGATGATGGTGGTCCCACCAGGCCTTTCCTGACGAGGTGGGGGCTGCAGTTTTTCCCGTGGTGTCCGTTGGAGTAGAGTAATTACTATCTGAAAGTTGTTTTGCTGGGCTTCCCCTTTCCTGGCCTTTGGCAAAAAAGATCAGACTTCTATGGAGTCTGTTTTTTTGAGACAAGGTCTCACTCTGTCGCCCAGGCTGGAGTGCAGTGGTGCAATCTTGGCTCACTGCATCCTCCACCTCCCTGGTTCAAGTGATTCTCTTGCCTCAGCCTCCCGAGTAGCTGAGGTTATAGGCGTGCACCACCATACCCAACTAATTTTGTGTTTTTAGTAGAGAGAATGTTTCACCATGTTGGTCAGGCTGGTCTTGAACTCCTGACCTCAAGTGATTGCCTGCCTTGACCTCCCAAAGTGTTGGGATTACCGGTGTGAGCCACCGCACCCAGCCTATGGAGTTTTTTTTTTTTTTTGTCTATTTGTATCTGCATTTCTTGATGGCTGAGGCCAGGACTCAGTCTTGGATATGTGAGACAAATAAAGAGAAAAAGGACAATTTAGGGGACTCATGACCATGTTGTTCATTGCAGCCCAAGGTCCCCAGCCAGCCTTTCAGAATCTGCTTACGTTTGTTTTATATACAGTGTTCAGGGCTTTCAGTTGTACTTAATGGGAGAAACAGGAAACAGGATGAAGTATGTCTTCCCTATTTGTTCAGAAGTCAAACTCCCTGTTACATTTTCTAACTTGTCATTTGAATATAGAAAAGCTGTTATTTTCTGTGTTAGTGCACCTCAACATTTTATTGAATTCTTATTGTTTACATGGTTTTCCTTTAGATTTTCTTGAGTTCTCATACCAACTTCCAGTAGTAGCTTCTTCCAATCCTTTTGCTGCTTCTTTTTGACATTTTTTAAAATAATACTTTTATTCCTTGTCTGATTTCTTATCATGAATGGATGTTGTTGCTCCTCTGCATTAGCTTTGAGCTACATGTGACCTTTTTTCTCCTTTTCTGTATTATTTTGGTGAAATACATATATTAACTCAGAGGCAAATGGAGACCTACTTTTCATTAGAACTCTATTTCCATTTGAGAAATCAATCATATTCATGTTAGAATTTTTGAAAGTGTTTGTGGTAGGGCCAGGGTCAATCACACTTACTGTAAAGTCTCACACTCAGAGCATGGGAATCTAAAGGAAACCCGGGGCTCACTGGCACATTGCAGGTGTGCTGACAGGCCACAGAGGCTGCTGTGAAGAAGGGGCTGCCCGAGGTCCCCGTTTGAGCCGACTGCCCTCCCCAGATCACCAGCACTGCATTGAGTGGAGCACCGCACCCAAAGCTCTTTTCCTTCTTAAGCCCCTTGCATGTTCGCTCTTGTCTGCTCAGACTCCTCCCTGCCAAATTCAAATCCCAGCTGAAATATCTGCAGGAGCTCATCCCCACTGATACACACTTCCTGCTTTTTGCCCTTCTTTTTACCCTTACTTTCTTCAAAGTACTTGTCAGAATTTGAAGTAGCCTTTCTTGCTGCTTTTTATTTCTGCTTACTTGATTCTTGTTTCTCTTCTCTAAAATATCAGCTCCACGAGGAAAGGGGACAGACTGTATCCCCATCTGCCAGAACATGCTTGCCACAGAGTAGGTGTCCACTGAACACTTGGGAATAAATGAATGAGTGAGTGTGGATGCCTCACTGAGGACTGTCACATGCCAAAGTGGCCTCGCTTCAGGTCACATGACCTTCTTGGTTCTGTTTCTTTCAGAAATCAATTCCATGTCAGCTCGAGTCCTGCTCATGCTGGTGGTCCCAGGCCATCTGATTTTCTTCTACATCATCTACCTGGTGCAGGGTCAGTCAGTCATAAACAGCCAGACCTTTGTGGTGCTCTACCTGCTGGCAGGCCTGATCCAGGTAAGCCTGACTGCAGCAGCAGAGGTGCATAGCTGGGTAGTCAGCCAGCAGCCTTGATCTCCTGTCTGAGTGAGAGGCTGAAGGAGGCGGGTGGGGGTGGCTGGACATGTGGGGCACAGTCCCTATCTTCCAGGAGTTGAGTCAACTTGTCAGATACAGAGGCCACTCCACACGGCACACCACATGCTGCGTGGCACACACTCCACACCACACCACAAACTCACCACACACTCCATACCACACAGCACATCCCATACACTCCACACCACACACTGTACCCCACACAATCCACACCACACATTCCACACCACACACTCCACACCACACATTCCACACCACACACTCCACACCACACACTCCACACCACACATTCCACACCACACATTCCACACCACACAGCGCATCCCACACGATCCACACCACACACTCCACACCACACACTCCACACCACACATTCCACACCACACACTCCACACCACACACTCCACACCACACACTTCACACCACACACTCCACACCACACACTCCACACCACACACTCCACACCACACACACTCCACACCACATACTTTACACCACACACTCCACATCACACACACTCCACACCACACACCCCACACCACATACTCCACACCACACACTTGATATCACACACTCCACACCACACACTCCACACCACATAGTGCATCCCACACCCCACACCACACACCCCACACCCCACACCCACACCACACACCCCACACCACACACTCCACACCACATACTCCACACTACACACCTTACACCACCCAGCACATCCCACACACTCCACACCACACATTCCACACAGTGCACGCCACACACACTACATGCTGCATGTCACAGTGCATGCCACAGAGTGCATGCTGCATGCTACACGCTATACAGCTTACGCTACATACTGCACTGCACAATACACATTTCATCCTGCACATCACCCCTCACATTATATACTGCATGCTAGACATGGCACACCACATGCCACACACTGCACGCAGCACATTCATCATCACAGGATAAGAGGAGCAGCCCTGAGGATGAAGCATGTTCCCATGGAACAGGCTGATGAGTGGTCCAGCCATCCACTGCCTCCCCAATGGTGGGTGGGCACCAGGCCCCTGCAGGGGGTGCTGCTGCAAGGCATGCGTAGACATTGATCAGGCCTGGACAGCAGTGAGCATGGTGGTGAAGATTAAGCTGGTGCCTGTGTTGGGCAGGTATTCAGCACACTGTCTGCCTACACTGCAGCGAGCTGATGGTCCCCAGTGGGCCTGGGGCCTTTGCAGGGAGCACTGTGGGCACTGGAGGGCAATTCTGTGGGTGTGGTGCTGGTACTGGCACTTTCTCATCTCCCCGAGTTTATGGCATTTGTAACTGTGGTATGTTCCTGACCCTAAAGAGTAGGATTAGGGAAATCCAAGAAGTTGTCCTGAGCAGCAGCAGCAGCTTATGACTCCAGTTGGGGAGAAGGAAGGAGCTGGGGTCAGCCTGGACAAGGGACTAAGGAGCCATGAGACCTGAGCAGGCTTGTGTGGACTACCCCATGGCACCTTCAGGAAGAGCTGACTGTCCTAACCTCCAGGGGAGAAGGGCTCAGGCAAACCCAAATGGACATCTCAGCAAAGTCCCATGAGTGGAGCCTATCGCAGCAGAGAGAGCCCCAGCTGGTGAGTGGCAGTGGGTCTGACTGGCCCTTCAGGGTGCCAGAAGCAGGGCCCACCAGAGGGCGTCTAGGAATGTGCAGACGAGGATCGCCTCTCTAGCCACTGCTTGAGCTCAGAGCTTGGCTTCAGAACCCAAGAGAAGCTGGAGGTAGGAGGCTGGCTGGGGTTGTCATGTCCACCTTGGTGTCTCTCCTTGAGTCTCAGCTAGTACTTTCTGCCTCTACTTGGCTTTCTGACTTGGTCTTCTTTTGTGTCTCTTCGCCCTTCTGACAGGTGACAATCCTGCTGTACCTGGCAGAAGTGATGGTTCGGCTGACTTGGCACCAGGCCATGGATCCTGACAACCACTGCATCCCCTACCTTACAGGGCTGGGGGACCTGCTCGGTACTAGCCTCCTGGCACTCTGCTTTTTCACTGACTGGCTACTGAAGAGCAAAGCAGAGCTGGGTGACATCTCAGAACTGGCATCTGGACCTCCCTAACTGGGCCCTGCTGGTCCCATTTGCTCATTAGAATTTCCTCTCACATCAGTGAGGTACAGAATTCAGTTTCTTCCTTCCCAGGTCCTTGGGATGGTTGACCCCTGCCTCTGCAGTAGCCTTTTGTGAGTCTGCTAAGGTAGCTCTCACACACCTCGGCTCTGGGGTTGATACCTGAGCCCGCAATAGAGCCCTGAAATCGAGAGCACAGCTTGAGTGTGTGAATATGATGTGTGCACATGCTTAATGAACGTGTTTGAGTGTGCACGCGTTTGTGGAAAGGAGGATAGTCTGGCCTGAGAAGCTAAAGAAGAGGCATGTCCAGTATGCTTTGCAGGATGTGTTTGCTCCTTTCCATTCCCATGCAACCCAGATTGGGGTGGAGCAGGAAGGAGCTCCTTTCTGTTCCCAAGCCTCAGGACTCTTGAGCTGTGGCTTACTTGCTGGTTCAAGCTCCGTGGGCCACGCTGCTGCTGTGCCAAGAAGGTGTACAGCCTCCTCAGGATGGGGCCTTGTACAACCCTTCATCTGTGCTCAACATTTGTGTCCTAGCTGTCTTTTTATTTTCCTTTTTGTTTGTTAGCAAAAACCTCTATTTAGATTTCAGTAATCAGAGAAGTGTAAAATAAAACATTATATTGTACTTGACTTTTTATGTCTTTAAAGATAGTTAATGCAACCCTGAGTCTTGGGGTCTATAAATAACAAAAGCATCTGGCACTTCTCTAGTTCAGTTTTTCTCAAAGTGGTCTTCAGCCTAGAAACATCAATGTCACCGCAAAACTTGTTAGAAGTGCAAATTATTATCCCTCAGCCCCAGGCCTGACCAGCCAAATCAGCATCTCTTGGGGGTAGAGCCAGCTATATGGGTTCCACAAGCCCTCCAGGTTTCTCATGCACACCCATGTTTGAGAACTACTACTCGAGAACATCATCTTTAAAAAATGTATGATCGTTTCCTGTCTCTTACTCGCTCATCAGGACAATTGTAGCCGTGCTTGGGCCTGAGGATTATTATCTTCATGTGGTAAAACAGACATCTCTTCATTTATTCAACAAATGTTGACTTGTTATCAATGTTCTAGAAGGAAAGACATGGTGTATTAACTGGAATAATTGAGGAGAGTTTAAGGAAGGCACAGTTTATAGGCGCATGGGGACTAGAAGAAGGGGTGAAGCATCCTGGGGCCAAGCACTACCAGATATTCACCTGTCCTGGAGAATAGTTGGGATTGTGGTTGCCTGAGATGCATGGGGATCTGTAATAAAGAGACACAGCTACATCAGCTTGTGGCCTGGCAGAGAAAGCCAGGGAAATAAATATCCCAATCTCATTCTCTGTCCACCCTTTTATCTCCTGCCAGTGTCTCCCATTGGCCATACCCAACCAGAAGTTCAATGACTAGGGAGCCATCTGACAATCCACAGAGGTTTCAGCCTCCTGGGGCACAGAGCCAGGGAGGCTGGGGATAGATCTGGAGAGGCAACTGGAGAATATTCAGCACAACTATGTGCCAAGCTCCAGGCTAGATACTGGGGACACACTTGTGGGCAAAGAACTCATCATCCCTGGTTCAAGTCCCTACTGGGAGAGACAGTCATCAACATCACACAAGTATTGAAAGTCCAGCTCTGATAAGTCCTACAAAAGACAAGCATGTGATGCTATTGAAGCATATAATGACAGCTAAGATCTATCAAGCACCTTCTGTGTGTCTGGTTGTGTGTTCTAAGCATTTGACGTGTAAACTGTGATAACCTCACAATAACTGATGCAGTACATACCACTCCCATTTGTAGATGACTGCAGCATTGTAAGGCTTCTTAACATTACCAAGGCCCTATGGCTAGTGAGTAGTGGACTGAGGATTTGAACAGACATTTGGGCTCAGACCCAAGCGATGTGTGTGCTAAAGAGGTTTGACCAACACAGTGTTACAAGATACTTGAGGTGTTGCTTTTCCAGCCAGAAACCTCTGTGGCCAGTGGTGCCTTTGCCTGAGTTTTGCTCAAGCCCGCTGGGCTTGTTCTATCCACTCAGACTGGCAGGCTGCACTCAGCTCACACTACCAGCCTGGGATCCCACACCTGCCAGGGGTGAGCCAGGCATGGAGTAATGAGGGGTATGTGAGTGAGTGAGCATGAGGTCCAACCACTGCACACAGCCAGGCATTCCAGCTGCTGTGGTGGGGCAGGCAGCTCCAGGCACTGGCACAGGCGCTGGCTCCATGCAAGGCTGCAACTGGATCAGATGTACCACAAGCAGCTTCCACTGCGGTCACCCACATCTGGACAAGGGGAACATGGTGGCGCCCAGAAGCTTGGAGACACCAGGAACCGCAGAGCCCCAAAGATGGTGTCACAGCTCTGGCTTGGGGAGCTCCAAGGTCTGGGCTCCCAGAAGGGCTGCAGCTCTTCTCTCCTTCTCATCACCTGCAACATGGCAAGCAGGGGACATGTTTCAGCCCTGTTGTTATAGCTCTTTCAGTCTCGCCATTCAGCGTGTCCTGAGTTCTTGTCCTGCCTTCAGGAGGAATGAGGTATGCAGACAACTGAAGGGTGAGCAAGACAGAGGGGAGCTTCACCAAGTGACAGTACAGCTCTCAGGAGACCCGGAGTGGGTAGCTGTTTTTCACAGGCAGGTCGTACCAACAAGTGTGAGTCTGGCTGAGTCCAGGGTTTTTAATGGGCACAGAAGGGAGGAAGTGCATGCTGATTGGTCCATGAGTGGCCACAGGTGGGGCTGGAAAAAGCACCATAAGTTTTCACTCCAGGCTGCGAACTCCACCATGAACTGGCACCTGGACCCCAGGCTTCAGGCCATTCCTGGATCAAAGTGGGGGTTTCAACAGGGCACCGCCCCTTTCTGCCCAGGAACCTGTCTGCCTCCTGCTACCGACATGCTGTCCATGGTGCCCAGGCTGTTTGTGTCAAAGGGCACCCGCAGGCCTGTGCCAAGCTGCCCCTAACCACCTCCCAGCCTCCCTCCCAAAGGAGGGGACCCAAAGTTGGCACCCAAAGTCCAGAAAGGGCTGAGGCAGTGGTGGGGCGGGCATGTCAGCGCCGCCCTGAGTGCACACAAATTCAGCTGGGTCCCGACAGCATCTAGGCTTGGCTTCCATTTTATTCTGAAATTATAGTAGGTGCCAGGAGCAGTGAGAGGCCATGGAGTGGGAGCAGGCAATTCTGAGCCTAAAGGGGCAGGGGGGCTTCTGGGGCCCTGAGAGCACAGGGATGCCTGGGTCCGCAGCCATGGCTGGGTGGCTGCAGCGGTGCCCAGGAGCGCAGGGCTCCTGCAGTAGGGTATGGGGCCCTCGCCTGTTCCTGGCTCCTGCCGGCCCCATGGAGTGTGCAAACCCAGCCATGTCTCCCCCACTGCAGCTGGCATATTCACATCCACTGTTCCAGATGGGCCGCCTCTGCCATCAGTCCCCCTCTGAAGAGGTACATCTGCCATTAGGATAGGGACGATGACTGTTAACTGCTTCATGCTGACAAAGGGCACTGTTTTGGGAAAAGTCGCAGTCAGAGATTCTCTCAGAGGCCTATCTAGGGTCCCAGTTAAATAGAGCCATTGTCCCAGGCTCCCTTTGAATGACCATTTGGACTTTGATGGCCTGAAAGTGAGAAGAGACAAACCAGGTTATTAGAAGACATGGATCCAAATGAAACGAGGGACATTTCAAAGGTAGGGACAGCTCAGAAATCCTGAGGCTGCCAACATGCCCAGATAACTGGTGGCTATAATTGTGCCTGCTAAGATTTGGGTGCGTGGGGTATGACTCCAGTTAGCTCCTTTTGTCTTACTTTCCCCAAAAAGGAAACCTCTGGGTTATGGGCATCCCATTCACCCAGATGATGATCTGGCATGATTTGCAGGATAATTGCCCAGAATTAGAATATTGATCCAGATTTTTACATTACTCATCCCTTTTGTAGCTTCTGTGCTGCAGCCAGAGTTCAAGTTCAAAGTCATAAGAATGTGGGCTTTACATGAGAGGGATGTTAATTAGAAATGAGAAGTAGATCTGTATTATTAGTGTCAAGGTGAAAACGAAAGTAAAATTCAAGCTCAGTTTCAAGGTCTAGGTCAAGTTAAAGGTTAAGATAAGTTCTAGGAAATTTCAAGCTTGAATTTCAGCCAGGAGCAATATGAGGGTTAAGGTAAAATTAAAGGCCAAGGTCTAAATCAAGTTCAAGTTCAAAATCAGAGCTACACTTGCTCTGCATGTGAAGTGGTCTAAGGGTTTACATCAAAATCAAGGAGAAATTTAAGGTACCAGTCAACTTCAAGTTTGTACATAAGGCTACATCTGGTAGATGATAGTAACAAAAGGATAGGAAGAAAGTCTTAACCGGTCAATAAAAGATCAAAATCAGTGCCAAAGTCAAAGTCAAGCTTATTTTCAACTTCGCAATTCGTGCTATATATGATCTGTTTACTGTCCAAAAACAGGATGTTAGAACCACAGCAAAGCTCAAGGTCAAGATTAGTGTCAAAGATCAAGTTCAAAATTTGTGCTAGACATGGCCTAGACATAAGATGGGAAACAGGATTTTGTTTGAGTTGAGATCAAGTCAAGGTCAACGTAAAATTTAAAGTCAGCATCAAAGGGAAGATCAACACCAATGTCATACAAAAATCAAAATTGAAATAAAAATCAAGGCCAAGTTCAAGTAAATGTGAAAGGAATGTCATCTAGATGGTGGAGAATGAATGAGCAAAGAGTGTCAAGTACACAAAATTTGGTGTCACAGAAGTTAAAGGTAGATGAGAGAACAAATAAGCAAAAAGTGATTGCTGGATTACACAGTAAGTGTACGTGAGTGGAGGTTCGATAGCACATAGTAAGTTTGACACGATTTGTTGAATGACACAGTGAGTGTGCAAAGAGTAGAAGTTGTAAGGTGCTGAATGAGTTTAATTTATTATTATTATTATTATTATTATACTTTAAGTTCTAAGGTACATGTGCATAATGTGCAGGTTTGTTACATATGTATACATGTGCCATGTTGGTGTGCTGCACCCATTAACTCATCATTTACATTAGGTATTTCTCCTAATGCTATACCTCCTCCTGTTCCCCACCCCATGACAGGCCCCCATGTGTGATGTTCCCCACCCTGTGTTCAAGTGTTCTCATTGTTCAATTCCCACCTATGAGTGAGAACATGTGGTGTTTGGTTTTCTGTCCTTGTGATAGTTGGCTGAGAATGATGGTTTCCAGCTTCATCCATGTCCCTGAAAAGGGGTGGTGGTGCATGCCTGTAGTTGCAGCTACTAGGGAGGCTAAGGTGGGAGAATCACTTGAGCCCAGGAGGTAGAGGCTGCAGTGAGCCATGAGTGTGCCATGCACTCCAGCCTGGGTGACAGAGCAAGATCCTGTCTTAAAAATATATATAGCCATTGTGACTAGTGGGAGATAGTATCTCACAGTGGTTTTGATATGTATTTCTCTAATGATTAGTAATGTTAGGCATTTTTTCATATGCTTGTTGACCACGTGTGTGTCTTCTGAAAAGTATCTGTTCATGTCATTTGCCAATTTGCTTATTTAAATTCCTCATGGATTCCAGATATTAGACTTGTGGAATGTATACTTTGCAAATATTTTCTTCCATTCTGAAGGTTCTGTTTACTCTGTTGATAGTTTGTTTTGCTGTGCAGAAACTCTTTAGTTTAATTAGGTCCCATTTGTCAATTGCTGTTTTTGTTGCAGTTGCTTTTGGCATCTTTGTCATAAAATTTTTGCCAGGTCATATGCCCAGAATGGTATATCCTAGGTTATCTTCTAGTGTTTTATCGTTTTAGCTTCTAGAGTTAAGTCTTCAACCCCCATCTCGAATTGATTTTTGTATATGGTGTAAGAAAAGGGTCCAGTTTCAGTCTTCTGCATATGGCTAGCCAGTTGTACCAGCACCATTTATTAAATAGAGAGTCCTTTTCTTATTGCTTGTTCTTGTCAACATTGTCAAAGATCAGTTGGCAGATCCTGTCATTGTGATGTTAGCTGCTTATTTTGCAGACTTGTTTATGTGGTTGTTCTGTAGTGTCATTGGTCTATATACTTCACTGTGGTTTTGTAGTGGCTGATAATGGTCATTCCTTTCCATATTTAGTGCTTCCCTCAGGAGCTCTTCTACAGTAGGTCTGGTGGTAACAAATTCAGGATTTGCTTGTCTGAAAAGGATCTTATTTCTCATTTGCTTATGAAGCTTAGTTTGGCTGAATATGAAATTCTGGGTTGAAATTTCTTTTCTATTATTATACTTTAAGTTCTGGGATACATGTGCAGAACTTGCAGGTTACATTGGTATACATGTGCGATGGCGGTTTGCTGCACCCATCAACCCATCATCTCCATTAGGTACTTCTCCTCATGCTATCCCTCCCCTAGCTCCCCACCCCTGACAGGCACCAGTGTGTGATATTCCCCTCCCTGTGTCCATGTGTTCTCATTGTTCAACTCTCACTTATGAGTGAGAACATGTGGTGTTTGGTTTTCTGTTCTTGTGTTAGTTTGCTGAGAATGATGGTTTCCAGCTTCATCCATATCCCTGCAAAGGACATGAACTCATCCCTTTTTATGGCTGCACAGTATTCCATGATGTACATGTGCCACATTTTCTTTATCCAGTCTATCACTGATAGGCATTTGGCTTGGTTCCAAGTCTTTGCTACTGTGAACAGTGCTGCAATAAACATATGTGTGCATGTGTCTTTATAGTAAAATGATTTATAATACTTTGAGTATATACCCAGTAATGATATTGCTGGGTCAAATGGTATTTCTGGTTCTAGATCCTTGAGGAATCACCACACTGTCTTCCACAATGGTTGAACTAATTTACACTCCCACCAACAGTGTAAAAGTGTTCCTATTTCTCCACATCCTCTCCAGCATCTGTTGTTTCCTGACTTTTTAATGATTGCTATTCTAACTGGCGTGAGATGGTATCTCACTATGGTTTTGGTTTGCATTACTCTAATGACCAGTGATGATGAGCTTTTTTTCATATGTTTGTTGGCCACATAAATGTCTTCTTTTGAGAAATATCTGTTGATATCCTTTGCCCACTTTTTCATGGGGTTGGTTTTTTTTTTTTTTTTTTTTTTTTTTTTGTAAATTTGTTTACATTCTTTGTAGATTCTGGATATTAGCCCTTTGTCAGATGGACAGATTGCAAAAATATTCTTCCATTCTGTAGGCTGCCTGTTGACTCTGATGATAGTTCCTTTTGCTGTGTGGAAGCTCTTTAGTTTAATTAGATCCCATTTGTCTATTTTGGCTTTTGTTGCCATTGCTTTTGGTGTTGTAGACATGAAGTCCTTGCCCATGCATATGTCCTGAATGGTATTGCCTAGGTTTTCTTCTAGGGTTTTTATGGTTTTAGGTCTTAGGTTTAAGTCTTTAATCCATCTTGAGTTAATTTTTGTTTAAGGTGTAAGGAAAGGGTCTAGTTTCAGTTTTCTGCATATGGCTAGCCAGTTTTCCCAACACCATTTATTAAATAGGGTATCCTTTCCCCACTGCTTTTGTCAGGGTTGTCAAAGATCAGATGGTTGTAGATGCGTGGCATTATTTCTGAGGCTTCTGTTCTGTTCCATTGGTCTATATACCTGTTTTAGTACCAGTACCATGCTGTTTTGGTTACTGTGGCCTTGTAGTATAGTTTGTAGTCAGGTAGCATGATGCCTCCAGATTTGTTCTTTTTGCTTAGGATTGTCTTGGCTATACGGGCCGGTTTTTGGTTCCATATGAATTTAAAGAAGTTTTTTCTAATTCTGTGAAAAAAGTCAATGGTTGCTTGATGAGGACAGCATTAAATTTACAAATTACTTTGGGCAGTGTGGCCATTTGCACAATATTGATTCTTCCTATCCATGAGCATGGGATGTTCTTCCATTTGTGTCCTCTCTTATTTCCTTGAGCAGTGGTCTGTAGTTCTCCTTGAAAAAGTCCTTCACAGCCCTTGTATGTTGTATTCCTAGGTATTTTATTCCCTTTGTAGCAGTTGTGAATGGGAGTTCATTCATGATTTGGCCCTCTGTCTGTTTTTGGTGTATAGGAATGCTTGTGGTTTTTGCACATTGACTTTGTACCCTGAGACTTTGCTGAAGTTGCTTATCAGCTTAAGGAGATTTTGGGCTGAGACGATGGGGTTTTCTAAATATACAATCATGTCATCTGCAAACTTCCTCTCTTTCTGTTTGAATACACTTCATTTCTTTCTCTTCCCTGATTGCCCTGGCCAGAACTTCCAATACTATGTTGAAAAGGAGTGGTGAGAGAGGGCATCCTCATCTTGTGCCAGTTTTCAAAGGGAATGCTTCCAGCTTTTGCCTATTCAGTATGATATTGGCTGTGGGTTTGTCATAAATAGGTCTTATTATTTTGAGATATGTTCCCCATCAATACCTAGTTTATTGAGAGTTTTTAGCATGAAGTGGTGTTGAATTTTATCAAAAGACTTTTCTGCATCTATTGAGATAATCATGTGGTTTTTGTCATTGGTTCTTTTATGTGATGGATTACATTTATTGATTTGCATATGTTGAACCATCCTTGCATCCCAAGGATGAAGCCAACTTGATAGTAGTGTATACGTTTTTTGATGTGCTGCTGGATTCAGTTTGCCAGTATTTTACTGAGGATTTTCGCAGTGATATTCATCAGGGATATTGGCGTGAAATTTTCTTTTTTTGTTGTGTCTCTGCCAGATTTTGGTGTCAGGATGATGCTGGCCTTATAAAATGAGTTAGGCAGGAGTCCCTCTTTTTCTATTATTTGGAATAGTTTCAGAAGAAATGATGCCAGCTCCTCTTTGTGCCTCTGGTAGAATTCAGCTGTGAATCTGTCTGATCCTGGGCCTTTTTTTTTTTTTTTGGTTGGTACGCTATTAATTACTGCCTCAATTTTAAAACTTGTTATTGGTCTATTCGGGAATTCAACTTCTTCCTGGTTTAGTCTTGGGAGGGTGTATGTGTCCAGGAATTTATCCATTTCCTCTAGACTTTCTAGTTTATTTGCATAGAGGTGTTTATAATATTCTCTGATGGTAGTTTGTATTTCTGTGGGATCAGTGGTGATATCCCCTTTATCATTTTTTATTGTGTCTACTTGATTCTTCCCTCTTTTCTTCCTTATTGGTTGGCTAGCGGTCTATCTATTTTGTTGATCTTTTAAAAAAAAAACAGCTCCTGGATTCATTTTTTAAAGGGTTTTTTGTCTATCTCCTTCAATTCTGCTCTGATCTTAGTTATTTCTTGTCTTCTGCTAGCTTCTGAATTTGTTTGCTCTTGTTCCTCTAGTTCTTTTAATTGTGATGTTAGGGTGTCGATTTTAGATCTTTCCTGCTTTCTCCTGTGGGCATTTAGTGCTACAAATTTCTCTCTAAACACTGCTTTAGCTGTGTCCCAGAGATTCTGGTATGTTGTGACTTTGTTCTCAGTGGTTTCAAAGAACTTCTTTATTTCTGCCTTAATTTCATTATTTCCTAGTAGTCATTCAGGAGCAGGTTGTTCAGTTTCCATGTAGTTGTGTCATTTTGAGTGAGTTTCTTAATCCTGAGTTCTAATTTGATTGCACTGTGGTCTGAGAGACTGTTTGTTATGATTTCCATTCCTTTGCATTTGCTGAGGAGTGTTTTACTTCCAATTATGTGGTCAATTTTAGAATTAGTGCGATGAGGTGCTGAGAAGAATGTATATTCTGTTGACTTGGGATGGAGAGTTCTGTATATGTCTATTAGGTCTGCTTGGTCCAGCGCTGAGTTCAAGTCCTGAATATCCTCGTTAATTTTCTGTCTCATTGATCTGTCTAATATTGACAGTGGGGTGTTAAAGTCTCCCACTATTATTGTGTGGGAGTCTAAGTCCCTTTGTAGGTCTCTAAGAACTTGCTTTATGAATCTGGGTGCTCCTGTATTGGGTGCATATATATTTAGGATAGTTAGCTCTTCTTGTTGCATTGATTCCTTTATCATTATGTAATGCCCTTCTTTGTCTTTTTTGATTTTTGTTGGTTTAAAGTCTGTTTTATCAGAAACTATGATTGCAACCCCTGCTTTTTTTTTTTTCTTTCCATTTGCTTGGTAAATATTCCTCCATCCCTTTATTTTGAGCCTATGTGTGTTTTTGCACGTGAGATGGGTCTCCCGAATACAACATACCAATAGGTCTTGACTGTTTTTCCAATTTGCCAGTCTGTGTCTTTTAACTGGGGCATTTAGCCCATTTACATTTAAAGTTAATATTGTTATATGTGAATTTGATCCTGTCATTATGATGCTAGCTGGTTATTTTGGTCATTAGTTGATGCAGTTTCTTCATAGTGTTGACAGTCTTTACAATTTGGTATGTTTTTGCAGTGGCTGGTACCTGTTGTTCCTTACCATGTTTAGTGCTTCCTTCAGGAGCTCTTGTAGGGCAGGCCTGGTGGTGACAAAAACTCTCAGCATTTGCTTGTCTGTAAAGGATTTTATTTCTCCTTCATTTATGAAGCTTAGTTTGGCTGAATATGAAATTCTGGGTTGAAAATTCTTTAAGAATGTTGAATATTGGCCCCCACTCTCTTCTGGCTTATAGGGTTCCCACAGAGAGATCTGCTGTTAGTCCGATAGGCTTCCCATTGGGTAACCTGACCTTTCTCTCTGGCTGCCCTTAACATTTTTTTCCTTCATTTCAACCTTGGTGAATCTGACAATTATGTGTCTTGGGGTTGCTCTTCTCAAGGGGTATCTTTGTGGTGTTCTCTGTATTTCCTGAAATTGAATGTTGGCCTGTCTTGCTAGGTGGGGAAGTTCTCCTGGATAATATACTGAAGAGTGTTTTCCAGCTTGGTTCCATTCTCCCCATCACTTTCAGGTATATCAATCAAATGTAGATTTGGTCTTTTCACATAGTCCCATATTTCTTGGAGGCTTTGTTTGTTCCTTTTTATTCTTTTTTCTCTAATCTTGTCTTCTTGCTTTATTTCATTAAGTTGATCTTCAATCTCTGATATCCTTTCTTCTGCTTGATCGATTCGGCTACTGATACTTGTGTATGCTTCAAGAAGTTCTCGTGCTGTTTTTCAGCTCCATCAGGTCACTTATGTTCTTCTCTAGACTGGTTATTCTAGTTAGCAATTTGTCTAACCCTTTTTCAAGGTTCTTAGCTTCCTTGCACTGGGTTAGAACATGGTCCTTTAGCTTGGAGAGTTTGTTATTACCCATCTTCTGAAGCCTATTTCTGTCAGTTCGTCAAACTCATTCTCCATCCAGTTTTGTTCCCTTGCTGGTGAGGAGTTGTGATCCTTTGGAGGAGAAGAGGCGTTCTGGTTTTTGGTATTTTCAGCCTTTTTGCACTGGTTTCTCCCCATCTTTGTGGATTTATCTACCTTTGGTCTTTGATGTTGGTGACCTTTGGATGGGGTCTCTGAGTGGATGTGCTCTTCCTTTTTATTAGTTTTCCTTCTAACAGGCCTCTCTGCTGCAGGTCTGCCGGAGATTGCTGGAGGTCCACTCCAGACCCTGTTTGCCTGGGTATCAGCAGAGGCTGCAGAACAGCAAATATTGCTGCCTGTTCTTTCCTCTGGAAGCTTCGTCCCAGAGAGGCACCTGCCAGATGCCAGCCAGAGCTTTCCTGTATGAGGTGTCTGTCAGCCCCTACTGGGAGGTATCTCCCAGTCAGGATACACGGGGGTCAGGGACCCACTTGAGGAGGCAGTATGACCCTTAGCAGAACTCAAACGTTGTGCTGGGAGATCCACTGCTCTCTTCAGAGCCATCAGGCAGAAATATTTAAGTCGGCTGAAGCTGTGCCCATAGCCGCGCCTTTCCCCAGGTGCTCTGGCCCAGAGAGATCGGAGTTTTATCTAAAAGTCCCTGACTGGGGCTGCTGTCTTTTTTCAGAGATGCCCTGCCCAGAGAGGACAAATCTGGCAGTCTGGCCACAGCAACCTTGCTCAGCTGCAGTGGGCTCTGCCCAGTTCAAACTTCCCAGTGGCTTTGTTTACACTGTGAGGATAAAACCACCTACTCAAGCCTCAGCAATGGCAGATGCCCCTTCCCCCACCAAGTTCGAGTGTCCCAGGTTGATCTCTGACTGCTGCTGGGCTGGCAGCAAGAATTTCAAGCCAGTGGATCTTAGTTTGCTGGGCTCCGTGGGGATGGGACTGCTGAGCCAGACCACTTGGCTCCCTGGCTTCAGCCGCCTTTCCAGGGGAGTGAATGGTTGTCTCACTGGCATTCCAGGCACCACTGGGGTATGGGAAAAAAAAAAAAAAAAAAAAAACAAAAAAACCTCATGCAGCTATTTTGGTGTCTGCCCAAACGGCCACCCAGTTTTGTGCTTGAAACCCAGGGCCCTGGTGGAGTAGGCACTGGAGGGAATCTCTGGTCTGCAGGTCGCAAAGACTGTTAGGGAAAGTGCAGTATCTGGGCCAGAGTGCACGGTTCCTCAGGTTCAGTCCCTCATGGCTTCCCTTGGGTAAGGGAGAAAATTCCCCGACCCCTGGCACTTCCAGGGTGAGGCAACACCCCACCCTGCTTTGGCTTACCCTCCATGGGTAAGGGACATGGGCTGCACCCACTGTCCAACCAGTCCCAGTGAGATGAACCGGGTACCTCAGTTGGAAATGCAGACATCACCTACCTTCTGCATCGATCTCGCTGGGAGCTGCAGACTCGAGCAGTTCCTGTTCAGCCATCTTGCCAGCAATCTGATATCATTTTTTCTTTTATTCATCTTCTCAAACTGAAACTCTGCACCCATCAAACAATACCTTTCCATCCCCTCTTCCCCCCGACCCTAGCAACTACCATCCTAGCTTCTATGAATTTGACTACTCTAGAAACTTTATGTAACTGGAATCATACAATATTTGTCCTTTTGTAACTGGCTTATTTCCCTTAGCATAATGTCTTCAAGCTTCATCTATATTGTAGCATGTGTCGAAATGTTTCTTCCTCTTTGAAGCCAAATAACATTCCATTGTATGTATGTACCATATTTTTCACTGTTTTAATTAATGTGATATATCCTAAAAATCCACAATTATAATTTAATTCATATATTAAGTTTATTTTATGCACAATGTCAAGCAAACAACAAATATATTTGTTCCTTAAGGGGAACAATTTAAGGTGAAAAGGAAATTGAGATACTATTTTATACCAGAAGTAACTGCTACACTAAGTTCAGACTATATTAATCCCCTAAACATGTTCTGTAGTCCCAAATTCTTTGAAACATACAAATTAATTCAAGATACAGAACAGAGTTCTTAACTCTGGTTCCTTTTGTGTACATTATTTAGAATGCCTGGTTAGACCAGCAAATGAAAACTCTACCCTTTCTCTTTATCTACATCTCATTGTCTTAATCTTTCTTTTCAGACTTACATAGCACTGTTGTTTTCTTAATTTTTTTTTTTGTTTGTTTTAAAAGTGACATAATGGATTACCTTTTTTGTAGAAAAACAGGAAAAAATAGGCATTTGCTTTTACCTGCATCCCATATCTTGGGAGTTACACCAGAAACAGTTAATCATGGTTGCCTCTGGGGAGAGAAACTGAGTATCTGGGGGACAGAGCAAGAAGGGACACTTCCATGGTATACTATTTTATATCTTAGTAACTTTATATCAGATAAATATAATCTCTATTAATAGAGATTTTAAATAGACATGAGTTAAAGTCCCTGATTACCCCCTAGTTCCACCCTCCAGATGTAGTCACTGTTGGCAGTTTCATTTATAATTTCTCTTGACATATTTATATATTTCATCTCAAGATAGCTTTGAGCAGTAACTACCAAACTTTCTGTAGTTAATGGCATTCTATTATATGCTTGAATTTGTGCTCCATCCTTCTAAGAATGTCACTGAGAATATATTTTTTAAAAATTGGGTTGGTAAGAGTTATACTTCTTGAGATAACTTAGAATATGATGGAGGGTCATGAAGCCAGCAGTGAGAACCAACAATGTAGGAAATAAGACCTTGTGTGACATCACTCCACTGGTCTCTGCATCACACTATCAAGGTCTTTCCCTTTGGTATATCTATGTCGATGTCCTGGCTGGAATTATAATACAAAATCCAAGTCATGACACTATAATACTACAACCTGGATCGAGTCCAAAAACAACTACCACTATTATTCTTTCAAAAAAAAATTTTTGTTTTTTGAGACAGAGTTTCACTCTTTTTTTTGCCCAGGCTGGAGTGCAGTGGTGCAATCTCGGCTCACTGCAACCTCCACCTCCCAGGTTCAAGCAATTCTCCTGCCTCAGCCTCCCAAGTAGCTGGGATTACAGGCATGCACCACCACGCCTGGCTAATTTTGTATTTTTTAGTAGAGACAGGATGTCTCCATGTTGGCCAGGCTGGTTTTGAACTCCTGACCTCAGGTGATCTGCCTGCCTTGACCTCCCAAAGTTGCTGGGATTACAGGCATGAGCCAACTGTGCCCAGCCAAAAAAAAAAAAAAAAAAGAAAATTAAGTACATGTCTGAGGTACATGTCTGACATAACTGTAAAATTATATATGATGTTTCTCCAAAAAATATACACAAGGCTATATTATAGAAAATCTGGTAAAGACAATTACCCATGATAAAAGCACCTTGAAACAATAGCTATCATATTGGAACAATTCCTTTCCTTTTTTTTTTTTTTTTTTGTAGTTTCTACTATGAAATAATAGTACAAAGAAGTCCTGTATATGCTTCACTCAGATTCTGTGACCCTTGACATTTTCCATTTTCTATGCTCTCTCTCAATATATCTCAAAGCATTACTTTTTGCCTGAACCATTAGAGTTAAGTTGCAGATATAATATTCCTTTACTCCTAAATATTTCCTAAAAACAAGGCCATTCTCTAATATAACCACAGTATAATTATCAAAACCAGGAAATTAACATTGATACAGAATTATGACCTAATGTTTAGACCTTATTTGCATGTTGCCAATTATCCCAATACTGTCCTTTGCAAAAAAAAAAAACAAAAAAAATCCCTCTGGGTCATGCCAAATCCAAGATCACATGTTGCATTAAACTGTCATAGCTCTTTAGTCTCCTTTAAGCTATAACAGTTCCTCAGGCTGTCATTCATTGTCTGCTATAACCTTGACATATTTAAAGAGGCTAGGCCAGTTATTTTGTACAATGTCCCTCTGGACATTTAGATTTGTCTGATGTTTACCTATTAGACACAGGTCATGCATTTTTGGCAGGAATCCACAAAAGAGATGTTATTCTCAATACAATCAATAGACACATGTCAGTTTGTCCCATTACTGATGATGTAAACTTTATTACTTAAGATGGTGTCTGCCAGGTTTTTTTATTGTAAAGTTTCTACTCTTATCTTTGTAATTGTTAAGCATTTTGTGAAGAGATACTTTGAGATTATATAGATATCCCCATCATCAAACTTTCACCCCATAGTTTTAGCATCCATTGATGATTCTTGGCTGAATCGTTTGACAAATAGTGATTTTCTAACTACGTAATTCCTTCTACATTTATTAGTGGGCATTCAACTTTAGGGAAGCACTTTTTCTTTCTTCCGTGTTAGTGGGGACTCACTGATTCCTATTTTCTTCAGTGGGTTATGATCCCCTATTATCACTTTATTTTGATGCTCCAATTGTCTCAGATTTGGTCACTGGGAGCCCCCTGAGGTTGACTCCTATATCATTTTAACATGCCCCCATCACTTTTTGAGCTGTTCCTTACTTTCTACAAGGTGCTCCCAGGTCATCTTTTTATTTTTATTTTTATAATTGCCACAAGGGTATTTAAAATGAGATCCACCTTCTTAACAAAATGTAATATTAACTATAGACATGATATTGTACAGCAGATCTCAAGAATTTCTTCATCTCACATAAATGTAACTTTATACTCGCTGAATAGCAACGCCATCTCTCTCTTCTAATGGCCACTGGCAACCACCATTCTGTTTCTATGAGTTTAAACTATTTTAGATACTTTATATAAGTAAAATCATGCAGTATTTGTCCTTCTGTGACTAGCTTATTTCACTTTGTATGTCTTCAAGGTTCATGTCTGTTATTGCATATGACAGCTATTTCCTTCTTTTTAAAAGTTGAATAATAGTCCATTGTAGTATATACCGTATTTTATCTATTCATCTGTAGATAGACATTTGCATTGTTCCCCCATCTTGGCTATTGTGAATAGTGCTGCAATGAACACAAGAGTGCAAATATCTCTTCTATACACTGATTTCAATTCTTTAGGATAAATTCCCAGAAGTAGAATTGCTGGGTGATATAGTTATATTTTTAATTTGGTGAGGAATCTCCATATTGTTTTCCATAGCGGCTATACCATTTTACATTCCCACTGACAGTGTACAAGGGTTCCAATTCTTCCAAATCCTTGCCAACACTTGTTTTTGTTTTTTTAATAAGTCATCCTAACAGATGTTAGGTGATAGCTCATTGTGGTTTTAATTTGCATTTCCTTGATGATTAGTGATGTTGAGCATCTTTTTATATACCTGTTGGTCATCTGCACATCTTCTTTGGAAAAATGTCTATTCAAATCCTTTTTTCATTTTTTAACCAGGTCATCTGTTGTTCTGCTTTTGAATTATAGAAATTCCTTATATGTATTTTGGATATTAATTATTTATCAGATACATGGCTTGGAAATATTTTCTCCCATTCTGTAGATTGCCTTTTCACTCCATCAGTCATTTCCTGTGCTGTGCAGAAGCTTTTTAGTTTGATGTATCCACGGTCTTCTTATAATACTCCTGCTCAGCCCTGGGGTTGGTCAGTTCTCCAAGACACCATGACTCCTTGGTGGACAGTGGTACTTGGAAACCAAGATCTAGGTACTAGATGTGTTCTTTGTTATTGGGGCTTCCAATCTTTTTTCATATGCATTTTTTACTTAGTCATACTAACTACATATTTGCAATTTTGAATCTTGTGTTTTCTACTTTTAAATCTTTTTCATATTAATACTCAAAAATTTTTAATGGTTGTATAATATTTCTTTCAGTGGAAGTAATATATGGTCTTGGTTTGCTTCATATTTTTCGTAAGTAAAAAAACCTGGAATAAGCCTTTCTATCTCTTGAAAATAGCCTTTTCATATTTAGGATTAAAAGGAAAATTATTTGGTGAAAGGTTACTGGCAATTTAATACAAACTGCAAAGCTGCTCTCCAAAACAAGTGTCCTAATCACAATACAGGAGAATCAGTTTGCTTTATTTTACACTTACTTCTACTGAGTTATTATCATTGAACTTTTAATTTTGCTATTTGAGAAACATACAAGCATTTCTTAGTAGTCATATCTCCTACCAACAAGTACAAGATAAAACTGCCTTTGTAGAATGACTTAGAGTGTGCTAAGGTCTTTCATTTCCACTTTATCCATACCCTGTGCGTTGTCATTATTTCTGTGAGGTGGGAACCTAAACTTCAGAAAAGTGGTTTGTTCAAAGTCATATATCTACTAGGTAAAATGTTTAAAAGAAGAATGGACTCTGGCATCAGCTTTGTGAATCCGAATCTTGATTCCACAGCTGTGTAACCGTTAGGAAGTTATTTGAACCCTCCAGCCGTCGATTTCCTCACGTATAAAAGAGGGATAATGGTACCTACTTCATAAGGATATTCTGACTATGAAATGAGTTGTTCTATGTAATACATAAAAGCACTTACAGTAGTATCTACCACATAAGTGCTATCTAAAGGTTAGCTGCTGTTATTATTAAGATGGTGGCAAACTACGTGTTTTTAAGGGAAGTAAATTTTGTTGCATGTCTACGCCAACTGTGTGATCGATGTTTTTACCGAGTTCTCTCATTTAACCTTCCCAACTCTTTGGGACAGAATTTTATGCTTATTTCTGCCTATTTTGCAGCTAAGGAATAGGAAGTTCCGAGAAGTAAAACGTAGTGGAATCTCAATCTGCAAGTAACTGAAGCTAGGAGAGCTTAAGTCACTCGACCCAACGGCGAACGATGGGACTCGAACCCGGGTTTCATCCCAAAGCCGGAGCTCTAGAGGGCTACGACTATTTAAACAGAAACACATCTAGAGACCAAGCGGCTCTGTTACGACGGGAAGATCAGGTGTTCCCCGCACCTCTGTCCCAGCACTTAAATGTTGCCGCATGGTCTCTTTTTTCGAGCAGAGTTTTACAAGTCCCTGGCCCGAAAACCCCTCTGTCCCTCTCCATCCCCACAGTGGACTCCTCAGGTCCTCAGGTCCTCAGCCCTCACCTGGCCCGGTCGAGATCCGGACCTGACCATCTCTCGCAGCCTCAGAGAAGCCAAGACCGAAGGAAGTGAAGCCTCACGGTAAAAAGAATTAACCGCAGTGGGCTCCCGGACCTTCTTGGAGCGTCCCCCGAGCTTCCGCTTCCGGAAAGGATCCCGCCGAACGCCGCGCTTGTCTCCGAGGCGCCTCCACTCTCTTACTCCTGCTCCAGGCCCAGCGCCTTGGGCGTGCACATTCGATCCCTCCCGACTTCCCGGCTCGTCATCCACTGGCAGCAGGTGGGAGGAGCCAATAGACGGCGAACGGGGCGGGGCCGAGGCATGGCTGGGGCGGGGCCGGGGCGGAGACGGGTCGGAACCGCGAAGAAAAGAGTTAAGCGGTGCGGTTCCGCGGCCTGCGGTGGGGGAAATAGGGACAAGGACCCTCGAGCACCAGAGCAAGGGACAGGGGTAGGAGGTGGATAGGTTTCAGAAGGAATTGCGCGCAACTTTTTGGGTTTTCGCTCTTTATTTTTAGTTTGGCATCTTGTGTGCCTTTTTGGATGATTTTGTTCTTTATCTATAAAAATAAGACCTCCGGGTTGTTATCTTTGCGTAAGTGTGATGGCAATTTCAGAATTATTCCCTGTGGCCACTGATCTCAGATGTTCGTTAGTTGGGATTTGGGGTTTACTTCCATGCGTACTTGTCTCCTCTTGTGTTGAGGTAATTACTTTTGATGAAGAATGACACAGCATTCTTAATATTGGTATGCGCACTCAGTTTAATGAGGATTTTAGATACTGGTTTTTAAGACATTGGGTTTTGGGTTAATAATTTAAATCAAGTTGAAGAGAGATAATTCAGTTTATTACATTTCAACTGTCACCCAGGCTGAAGTGCAGTGGTGCCATCTCGGCTCACTGCAACCTTCGCCTCCCGGGTTCCAGCGATTCTCCTGCCTCAGCCTCCTGAGTCGCTGGGATTACAGATGTGCGCCACCACATGCAGCTAATTTTTGTATTTTTAGTAAAGACGGGGTTTCACCATGTTGGCCAGGCTGGTCTTGAACTCCTGACCTCAGGTGATCCGCCAGCCTTGGCCTCCCAAAGTGCTGGGATTACAGGCGTGAGCCACCACGCCCAACCTCATTGCTTTTTAATGGAGAAAAGAGCTACCCTTTAAAAGTCTGTTACAATTAATATCAAAGCCCAGGAACTAAAATATGTCCACCAAAATATCACACACTTAAATCCTGAGTGATTTTAGGAAACTTGAGTATTTCACAGATTTAGTTTTGAATTAGATCAAACTGTGAAAACTTCTCCTTTCCTTCCCCAGCCCTCTCATAACTTCATAACTTTCTAACCTATTCACCTGAAATTAAGGGGTTTTTTTTAGGTAAATTGATTTTTAAAAATTCATGTTGATTTTTCTTAATACATGTTTATTTTAGAAAATATAAATAAGCAAAAAGGAAAGATCAACCGTAACCCCATTGCCCATGAGTTATCACTCTGAACAGCTTGGTGCATTCCCTTCAAGATTTTTTCCACCTACGTATATATGTATAAATGTATTACAACAATATGAAATAATAGGTATTACTGTAACTTGAGTGTTTTAATATCTCATCAACATTGTTTCTCATTAATCTACAGTTATAAAATGGCTGCCTGGTGTTCCATGATTCATTTCCCTAGTGTTGGGAATGTTATGCCCCCACCCCCTTTTTCATTTTGTTATTTGCTATTATAAATAATGTTGCAATGAACTGAGATCTGCAAATGAACTAGATAGAGAGTGGAGAGCAGAGGATTCTAAAGATGTGGAGACAGCATGATGTTGAGAAGGAGAAACCCAGAGAGGCTCTTGCTGCTAAAGTGTGGATGGAAATGTATGTAGGGCCAGACTGTGCAGTCCTCATAGGCTACATGATTTGGCTTATTATCCTAAGGCATTAGGAATATGTAAAAGTTCAGGCAGGGGGCACAGTGAACTGACTGGGGTTTTACAAAGACCCATGGCTGTAGTGTAGAGCAGGAATCCAAAACCTACAATCCCTGGCTAAATTCAGTCTGCCATTCTTGGATACAGCCTGAGAACAGTTTTTACATTTTCAAGTAGTTATTTTTAAGTCAAAAGAATAATATTTTGTGATGTGAAAAGTTACCTGAAAATCATCTGTTATAAAGTTTTATTGGAACACAGTCACACTAATGTGTTTACACATTATCTGTGCTACAACTGCCAAAGTTGAGTATTTGTGATAGAGACTGTCTAGCCTGCCAAGCCTAAAATATTTACTAGCTGGGCCTTTACAGAAGTTTGCTAATTCCTAGCATAGAGAGTGCTTGGGGGAAAGGCAAGCATGGGTGTAAGCAAATTCTCTCCTCCTGCATCCACTCTCTGCCCTTCTCCGTGCCCCAGGGACTGACATCAGTCAGACATGCCCTTCAGCTTCAGGTTCTGTTTAGTCAATAGAAGAGGGAGAGAATAGGATATTCCTCCTATCTCAGCACCATTTGGCTGATGGCACTGGCCCTCTGCATCATCAGGGGAGCCCCTGGAGCTCCAGTCCTCTCACACTCTAATAAAACATGTCCTTCCCTTTGTCCCTTCAGTCTTAGGGGTGATAATGGTTTGCTAGTCCCTGGGTGCCTCAACCCCCTTGTTGTTTTCCTTGTCCATTCTGTAAACCTTTTAATTATCTTCAAAACTCTAGATTGTCTTCTGTTTCCTGTGAGGACCAGATTGATAGGAAGTCCAGATGAAATATGTTGGTAGCTGGGAGGGGATGAGGGGACCTAAGGCAGGTGGTGGTGAGGGAAGGTGAAGAGGACATATTTCAGAGATGCATAGGAGGTAAAATGGAGAGCACTTGGTGATAGAGTTGGAAAGTAAGGCAGTGGGGAGGTATTTGTTGACCCTGGTTTCTGGGTTTTGTATCTTGGCAGGTGGTGGGAGAGATCCACATTTAGGAAGGAAGCTTATGAACTCATTTCTCTCCAACATTTTATTATGAAAAAAATGCAAACCAGGAAAATCATTTTTGGATTTGTTAAATTAGAGAATACTTCGGAGTCATCCAAGAAAGATGTCAAGTTAGCTACTGAATAGTTGAGTCTGGAGCTTGGCAAGGACATGTGGGCTGCAGATACACCTTTCTGAGTTGCCTGTGGCTTCCGAACTTGCTCTCAAATTACTTTCTCACAAAAGCCTGTCTGTCCTGCCCCTGCACACTAGCTGTGTGCCCCGTGCTACTATGTAGTAGCATCGTTTCTCACAATTATAAACTTGTGTTTAGTTATGTAGTGTCTGTCTTCCTAAGTAGAATTTAATCTCTATAAAAGCAGGGACCTCATCTTGTTCAGAGCAGTATCCCCAATACCATTGTTGCACTGCCAATTGCTCATCTTTTGAGCCACCACTTGGTGTGCGCCATCTTCCTCCTCTCCTGCCCTGGTTCACTGGGGCAATGCTTGCTCTAAGCTATTGATATTGCTATGCCACAGCTGCTCACTAGGGACACAGTATCTACAGCACATCTGCCAAATCAACCTGCTTCTGCAGTCACCCCAAGGATGGAAAACAGCTTTGTGCTTTGCCCTCTACCTGGGCTATACTGTATTAACAATATTACAAATACTGTATTAATGATTACAAATACTGTATTAATAATAGCCAACATTTATTAAGCACTTACCATGTGTAAGCCACTGTGTACAGTACTTTATAAATTCTCAAATTTTTCCTTACAATATGACCTTATGAAGTCAGTGTCATTATCTCTAAGAAACAACCTTAGATAAATTAAGTTGTTCGATATCACTGGTGAGAAAGAATTTGAATCCAGATCTGTCTGACTCCAAACCTATGATACCTTGTATATATCCTCAGTGCCTGTCTAGGTATGGTTTTCAACTTTGGTCATTTCCTATAAACTGGAACATGGTCAAACCTGAACAGAGACTTTCACACTTCAGAGGTGAGCCAATTGGCAAAGTCATTGGTCCAATGTGCTGAATTATGAAAGACTGGATAGATAAGCAAAGTTGTGTATCCATGATACTAGAGGGACTAAACCTCCAGACCAAGCTCAAAGGGCTAGTCCTGGATAATCCTGAACCTTGGGCATTCTGGATTTCTCTAGTAGGTTCCATGACATCTGTGTATGGTTTCAGAAAAATCTGTTGACATTGACACTTTCTGGAATACTGTTAGTTCTTCTCAAGGCCATTTGCGTGAAAGTGATTTATGTTCAGGTCTTATCTTAGTGTTAGACTGTGAGCTCCTTGAAGGCAGAATTTAGATGTTATTTGCATCTGCTCAGAAGTCAGCATACTTCCTGGAATGTTGCCAGGTTTAGCAAAAACCAAAACAGAACATTTGTTGTTTGTCTGAAATTCAAATTTAACTGGGTGTCCTGTGTTTTTTCTGGCAACCCTATTCCTGGCACATAGCTAACCTCAATAAATATTGATGAGTGAGAGGATGAATGAATGACTAGCACAGTACCAACAAATGGAGAGATAAACTGGTAAAAACTTCAATTGACCATATAAAAGGCACTTATCTAAATTATGCCTAACAATCACAGAACAACAACACTGTGTCTGGTTAACGTACTACTTTTTAAAGTCTGACAGTCTGGCTTTGATTGGAGATACATTTTCTATCCATGCTTTGTCAGCCACTTTTACTCAGTGTCCACGTGGGAAGAATACTAATCTCCTGGTAACGAAGGTGTTTTGTTCCAACAATTTCACATCTTAATTCCGCACATTTCTGATTTCATATGTTTGTTTAATTGTTTATTAGTGTGTACCAGTTGTACAAGAAAATTGATTTTGGGTGGTATATGGGTTTCAGTCATTCTGAAGTACAATCATCTCTGTATCTTCCTTTAAAATTGCCAAAATTGTGCTGTTACTCCAGCCAAACCCTGGGGTTTTGGGTAAAGTCATTCACCGTGATTAAACCATCAGGCCCAATTCTGTTTGGAAAAAGGTATATCTGCAGTTAGTTCACTGACAGTTAATTTAAGAAAGAAAATATACAGACAACTCATTTCACATTAATTCTGCTGTTGCTCCTTTTTCTCTTAACTTTGTTTTTCTGAGACAAGGTCTGGCTCTGTTGTCCACGCTGGAGTACGTGATGCAATCTCAGCTCACTGCAACCTCAAGCCATCCTCCCAATTAACTGATACAGACACACACCACCATGCCCAGCTACTTTTTGTATTTTTAGTAAAGATGGGGTTTCACCATATTGCCCAGGCTGGTCTTGAACTCCTGAGTTCAAGCCATTCACCCACCCTAGGATTACAGGTGTGAGCCACCATGCCCGGCCCTCTTTTCCTCTTAACCCTTGACTCCCTGCTCCTCCTCTCCTCCTCCTCCTCCACTTCGGTTCCACTGGTCATAGCTAAGCGTGAGTCAGAGTTACTGGGGGGCTTATAAAGACACAGATTCCTGGGCTCCACCCCTAGAGTTTATGATTCCATAGGTCCAGGGTGTAGCCTGAGATTCTGCATTTCTAACATGTTCTCAGGTGCTGCTGCCGCCACTACCACTACTCTCAGTAGCACTCAAAGACTTGTTGTCCTATATCATTCTTTTCCTTCCTCTTCTCCTTCCCTTTCCCCTTTTCTTTCAGATCCATATTTCATGTCCTCGCTTTTCTGTTCCCAGAGCAGCATAATACAATAATCTTCCTCTGTCTTGGCCCCATAGATTTGTTTTTCTGGTATTCTTTCACCTCCAATGGGTAAAAGTTAACTTACACTTCCTGTTCAATGTAGTTTAGCATCCTGCTGACGTGTGATGCAGAGATCTCTCCATCCACTTCGGCAATATACGTGTAGAGAAACTGGAAGGTGCTGAACGGGATCCGAGGCAACCCACCATTATGGTCACATGATAAGACCTCACACACTATCTTGAGAGTTTTGGTAATAGTCTATAAAAGTTACATAAAATGAGGAGAAAGTTACTCTTCCAGGCAATATTCCTGAGATCCATTTAGATACAAGAAAGAAAACAAAAATATTCCTCTATAAAATGAAGTGCGAACAATTTAAGATTCTAGAAAGCTTGAAATTTTTACATTCAAATGTCACTAATTCATTCTAAAAAATATTAAGTATTGGGTATCTTTATTTTTTTCTTTCTTTGTTGGAAGACTACTCAAGGAATTAAATTTATAAATTCCTAAATAAAGATATTTGTTACTTTAGTCTGAATAACCTCACTAAAGGAGGGAAGTTGATTTGCATTCTATATAATTAGAATTATTTCTTATTAGCCTCCAATCATATCTCTAAAGGGCTGAGATAAATGGTCTAGCCTATATACTCCAGCAAGATACTATATACTTCAGCAAGACACAGTAGAGAAGGTAAGAGAAGGGTAATTTCCCCAGGAAAATAGAGTCCCAAGAAGATACTGGAAAAATGGTCTTGAACATCAAGCTAAACGTTCCTCTAAAGCATCTGGGCCCATCTGAATAGAATCACCTAGTGCTTTATTTAATATTACATAATACTAACCCTTATATTGTAGGGGAAACATTGGTTGACAATGAGTGCCAGGAATTTTAATAGAGGGGTTACTACAGAAGCAAACCCTCCTTACAATGAAACTTGAACATTAAAGGAGCATGCTCAGAACTAATCTCATGTCGTTAAATAAACCCACCCTTTGAATAAATGATACAAGCGAAAGAGTTGTGAAATGAAGGTCAGCATACAGATCTTGGTGGTTTACTGAAACTGATGATGTACAGATCATCCTGACACACCCTTCCAGGGATCAGTGAATGATCAGTCCTGAGTGGTGGCTTAGGTGAGTGAAAAAGCAGCTGCTGTATCTTCCCACATGATTAGTAGAGGAGACTTGTCCTGCCTTAGCAGTTGATGTTTGCTGTTCTCCTCTCATCCTCTCCCAGAATAGAATGATTGCCTAGATGGGGCTTCTCTAACTGTGGTGTGTGTTACCCAGGAGTGTAATCTATGTCAGGAGGTACTAGGGTGTGTGTTATCCAGGAGTGTAATCTATGTCAGGAGGTACTGAGGTACTGAGGATATGAATAAACTCTTCCTTGAGTGATAGTTTGACTTGATGGCAAGTAATTTAAACATAATTTACAATAATTACTAATTTTAATTGAGTTAATATTTAAAATTTGTTTCTTTACATTTAATAAGCATTGTTATTTTATGAAACAAAATTTTCAATAAACCACACGATGTCAAAAAAAATTGAGTTTGAGGCAGGCCACCTTCCTTTCCTCTCCCCTGCCTCTGGGGATCCTCTCATGGAAATCGCTGTGAAACACTGCATCTTCTAGGCACTTCCACTTAATTCAGAGTGGGTGGGAGGGCAGACATGGTCTAACTAGTATACATGAGGCTGTCTGGGAGGATGGTAAGTCAT